>NW_003852403.1:20807668-20821627 GCF_000181295.1 Otolemur garnettii
AAAAAAAAAAAAGGCACTGATGGTTTTGACTCTGGTGATCTCTTGCATTGACTGTTTTCCTTTCTTTCTCCATCTAGAGTAACTAACATGGCTCCCAGATCAAGATTAAGAAGTGATGATACCGTATTTGTTTGAGATATTTTCCCAAAGGAAAAAAAAATCTTAAGTCTTTATTTTAGTAAGATTGAATAGTAACAGCTCACATTTCAGTCATCTCATTTGCTCCGCACAATGATCCCATAAGTTAGGAAGAATACAGCAGAAAAGAACTCCGAGCTACTAACTGGAGACCCGTTTCCCTAGAACCCTACCCTCATCATTATTTTGTGTGGTGCTAGGTAACCCTTGCATTGTCTAAAGACAAAAAAAAGCCACTTGAGTTTCAAAATAGACAAAGTTTTTTTTATTTATGAGGAGCTGGGCTTTTCAATAGCCAAAGCCTGCAGAACATCATTAGTCATCAAAGAAATGCAATACACAGTAGCTAAAATTTTTAAAAGTGCCAACATCAAAGGTTGATGAGGTGAAATAGGGGAGTACAAAACTGTACCATGTTGGAAAAGGTTCTAGCAATTTCTTATAAAGCTATTGCCTGGAAATTCCCAACAACACCTCCAGGTATTTACTCAAGAAAATAAGAACCTATGTGCACACACACAAAAGAACTGCATGAGAATGTTCTTACCATCTCCATCCATAGTAACAGAAACCTAGAAATAGCCTAGATGTGCATCAAGTGAAAAATGGATGAACAAATGTGACAGGTTCATACAGTACTATTCAGCAATAAAAAGGAAGTAACAGTTGATATTTGCAAGAACATGGACGGACCTCAGAAATGTGCTAAGAGAAAAAAGAATTTACACGAAAGAATACATACTACATAGCATCATTTATACAGAAGAGGTGAAAAGGAAGAACCACAGCTACCTGGAGTGAGGAGGGGTTTCCTGAAAGGGAATGACGGTCCTATTCCCTGTCTCCACTGTGATTTTGGTTGAAGAGGTTTAAGTGTTCTCTTGGAATTCATGAAAAAGTACACTAAACATTTGTTCATTTAATGGTATCCTAATGTGACTACAAAATAAAAAAGAATCATCAACAAAAGCTTAACTCACAGGTGACAGGTGTGCCTAAGTTACAGGAGAGGGGCCGGTATACTGGGATCTGAAACTTACTTTCAAGCATATAAAGAATTTTCAAGAGATAAATTGATGGATGATGGGTAGAAGGCGTATTGATTTTCTATTGCTGCTGTAAGAAATTGCCACACATTTAGCGGTTCAAAACAGCATGTTTTTAACTGTTGTGGAGATCAGAAGTCCAAAATGAATTTCCTTGGGTTATAATCAAGGAGTGTGTTGCTTCTTTAGGTGCTAGGAGGAATCCATTTCCAGCTTCTAGAGGATGCCCATATTTCGGGCTCATTGCTCCTTCCTCCATCTTCAAAGCCAACAGCATAGTATCCCATCCCCCAATCGTTGACCCTGCTGACCTTGTCACCTCTCTTTCTCTGATCCTTTCCTTCAAGATCCTTATAATTACAATTAATCTGAATAATGCAGGATAACTGTCTCACCTCAAAATCCTTAACATAATCACATCTGCCCATGTTGCCAGGTAAGGCAACATAATCACAGTTTCTGGGAATCAGGATGCAGTGGACATCTTTGGGTGGGCCAGTATTCTGCCTACCTCAGAGGGACAGAGAAATGAATTGATGTTTGACGAAGCAAGTATAGGATTGTATTAAGTATCTAATCTAAGTGGTAAATACATTGGTGTTCAACGTAAAAACCATTTAAAGTCTTTTGGTTTGTTAGAAATTTTCTGTAATAAAATAATGGGGGGAAAAACTGAAGCTCAAATTCTGTCCATGAACAGTAGCTTGGCAAAATCTTTCTGTGTTCAGAGCAGGGTGAGAGTGTGGATGGTACCAAGAGACCTCCCTGCCAAGTTGAAAAGGAAAGGGACACTGATACCAGAGCAGACTGAGAATCAGAGTGGAGGCAGCCCAAGGTCATGAAAATCCAAATGAGAGCTGTCTGGTGGCTGGTGACCAGGGACAAGAGGGTAAGTTAACACGAAAAACCAGTAGTTATATTCTCCTGCCACTCCTCATTCCATCTGAATACACATAAACCCACCTTTCCCAGCACCAATCCTGGGAGGAAAAGGAGGAGAGGAAGCATTCTGATGCTTCATCATTCAGAAGCATAAAAGGACAGTAAAAAGACTAAAGACTCAAGCGTCAGCAGTAAATTTTAAAATTTAGCATTAAGCCAAGTGATCTTGAGTTTGAGATAGAAAGTAATCCCATTTTTAAAAGAAAATGAAATCACAGTCTTAGCAAACCTGAGTTTCCAGTCTGTATTATTCGTATCTGTAATATTCATACCCATTCTGTAGATGAAGAAACTAAGGATCAAATAGGCAAATTTTCTTTTCAAGTGCAAGGTCCTTGCCACTATGAAAGGAATGAGGAAAGCTGGTAAAAGAGGAATAGAAGAGAGACTGAAAATAGATGGCTTTTACTGACAATGCAGAGTAAATCCATTTTTAGAGTGATCTAAGAAAATAGTGCAGGGAGAAATTTTCCAATTTATTTTTTCTCAATGTGAAGTTTCATACATCTGCTAGATATTCAAAAATTATGACTGCCCTCAATTCTTCTAAAAGGAAATTTCCTGAAATAAAACAACATGGCCTTGTGTTAACAGTGGCCCAGAGCCTTTCAAATAAATTCTATACCTCTTCTGATGAAGGAAAATGATACACAGTCAGGGGCGATGTTCAAAATATGTAACATCCAGTAATGGCAGCGACATTCACCCATCAAAACAAACACAACTGTGAACTATCAACATGACGGTGAAAGCACAAACTGGCCAAATATCAGCACCTTGCCGTTAGGAGCCAGATCCATAATCTGATTCTCACTTAACAGTAGGAAAACATTTGAAACAGTACAGTCATGTCTTGCAATAATTTGGGATTAATCATAGTAGCCAAGCCATTTGCTCTAGTATTCTGTTTACACATTCTCCCATACTAATCAAAATACAAATGTGCAGAGTTGGTGCTATAGTCTGAATGCCCTTCAAAATCCACATATGGGAACTTAATCCAAATTGTGGTAGCATTAGGAGGTGCAGCCTTTGGGGAAGTGATTAAGCAGGGCCTTTAGGACAGATTAGAGCCTTAGAAAAGGGCTGGAGGGAAGTACCATAGGCCGTTTTTACTTTTCAGCATTTCTGCCATGTGAGGACCCAGCCTTTGTCCCCTTCTGCCCTTCTGTCCTTTCTGCCATGTGAGTACACTTAGAAAGCAGCAGCGATTAGGAACAGGACTTCACCAGATACCCAATTTGCCAGCACCTTGATCTTGGACTTCCCAGCTTCGCAAACTGTGAGAAAATAAATTTCTGTTGTTTATAAAGTACCTGGTGTCAGCTATTTTTTATAGCACTACCAATGGACTAATACAGGTGGAAAGAATAATGTGGGGGACGTTAGATGTTGGCATAAAATTGCCCTTGTTTAATGCTATCTTGTACTTAGCTCATGACTGTGTGTATAACAGGTGCTGGGTAAATTCTATTGAATGAATGAAATGAATGAACCAAAGCACAAATTTGTTTTTATTGTCTCAAGTAAATTTATTTAATTCACTAAACACACTCACCTTGAGAAAAACGTTTTATGCTAGCAAAGTTGTAGCTTTCTTACAGGTCCGAATGTGAGGTAGATAGGAAACAGATTATCCAAAAATGGAAAAAGCTTAAAATGTAAGAAGATTAAGTTCATTCATGCAGAAAAAGTTGATTAGCCTTCCGAGACTGCTGAAAATCTTTCCGGCACTAAAAAAGAAAAAAAGAAAGAAAGAAAAAAGTTACCGTAGTGGAATATTTTCTGAGATGGAATGTTTAGAAGATAATCATAGGTTTGCAGCTGGGAAGAACAGCCATGCCATTACTTATAAAGCTAAATACGATTTTGATGCTTTTGTGTTTAGTGCTTAACAAAACATAACAAGTTGCCAAACATATTAATCCACTTCATTAGGAATTAAGTTAATGAAGTTATAAAATCAAGAGACCTTTCTTAACATGATGTCAAAGTTCTGGTACAATAGGATAATAAATACCCAGGGGTATCTTAAGTTTCAATAAAAAGGCCTATTCATTTAATATCATCCTCCAAACAGCTCTGCTTATGTTCTGAGAGGAGAGAAAAAGCATGAAGAGAGAGATAAAACAAAGTTGTGCATTATTTCCACATACTTCTAATATGGCCCTTGCCCCCCACCTAATATGGGACAGGATCTGTACTAGTGAATACAATGAAAAACTTCATTATGTTTTTACCAAAGTCTAAAAAAAAAAAAATTTGTTTACTATTTGTATTTTGTCTTGTGTATTCTGTAACAAACAAGTAGTCAATGATTATGTATTCAAAAAAAATTGCACAGCTCTTGTTAAAGTTATATTGATAGGTACTTTCTATTTTGCTTGCTGATACAATGCTCTCTTTCTTTTTCTAATATTATTTTGTAATTATTTTTTACATAGGAATATAATTGATTTTGTATAGTTATTTTGAGGTTAGCTACATTGCTGAATTTTTCTATTGTTTTTGGTAACTTGCAAGTAACTTGCTAACTCAGAAGTAATGAAATTTGTATTTTTTTTACAAACCATTGGGATTTTTAAGTTATCATAATTGTATTAGCTAGGATCTTCAACTTTACTAGGAGTGGTGGTAATGGGTACACTTATCTCATAATTGATTTGTAGATAATGCTTTTGTTTCCTCATAAAATTGATATATTTGTCCCCATGTTATCGTCAATGATTATGTCAATGTTTTGCCTATAGTTGATGTTCTGTAAATATTCATGGAATAAAGGAGCCTGAAATTAAAAAAAGTAAAATAAAATAAAAAAGAACTTTATTCATATTTTTTTAAAGTAGTGGAGGATTGAGGTTATTGAATTCCTTAATATTGGGGTGAAAAATGGCCCCAATTGATACAGGGAGAGGAGGTGGATTGAACTTTTTAGAAATTTTTGTCTTCTTTTTCTTGACCTTATTTTCAAAATTTAGATCTAAGATATACACATGCATTTCAAGACTCAATCAATACCTTGACATTTGCTGCCCTGAGTTTCCTTTGGTTTTCAATATGTCATGTTTTAACTGCGACTCAGCCTTTGGCTCTTTCTGGTAAACACGTCTCAGGAGAACTTGATCAGACCTTGAAGGGCAAGATATGAAAGTGGGTTCCAAGTTATGCTTCAACATCATTAAAATGCATTATCCAGCAGCTCCCAATTGTACTGTTAGCATTCTGGCCATAGTTGGGGAGTCAAAACCCAAGTAATCTATCCAAACTACGTGAAAGGAAGCTTCCACTGGCCAAAAGATAACTGAATGGTTTCTGTTCTTCTCTGTAAAGAATGAGGTTTTCAGACTGTGCTTCCCAATGTATGTGGTGGGGGATTCGGGAAAAGGAGCCCCTTAGACTCCACTACAAGAGGAGAAGTGCAAGGGAAACGCACAGGGACCCCTGGACCTTCAGCCCCACTCCAACCAAGCATCCTTCGCAAGGTCAACATGCAAGGCTTCACTGACAATTTTCTTAAAGGAGAAAATTCTCTGGGGGCAAAGAAAGACAATAGGAATTCAATGAAGATGAGTTTGAAAATCAGAGTTTACTAATAAGGAGATACAAAAACATAGTAATCTTTTGCTAAGCAGAGTGAAGACTTTATCATGTAGTTAGAACAAAGAATGAAAACGTCAGAATACTGTCCTGTTCAAATTTTTAAGATCTCTTACCACAAGACACTGGTAGGATGACAGAAGTTGCCTGGGACTTCTTTTATGTATCATGTTCCAAATGAGACTCTTATTCTACAACATTTGGGCTATCCCTCTTTTTCTTTTCTTTTTTCTTTTTTTTTTTTTCTGAGATGGCATTTATTTCTCTCCACTCTCTGACAAAACCAACTGTAATCTGATGGGTGCTGCCCCTTCTCTTCAAGCAAGCCCATTGTGTGTCCATCAATTGGCCAATCCAATTCATGAAATATTATATAGAAGATGTCAGTAACACATTATTGGCCATTTTCTGACTTAGATCTGTGAGGTGAAATAGAGGGAGACTGAGGAGTTGCTTGTTAAAGTTATTCTCACCCAGTTCACAGCTTTGAATTTTAAGTTCTCTAGTTTATGCGTTAGGTGAGGGCTCTATGATTACTACATTCAGCCTAACCGAAGGCATCTGAGTTTATATTTACTGGTGTAAGTGGCAATTTAGCAGGGTGATGGCATTTGTTACACACAGGTAATTTGAATTCAATTTTCTTTGCAAAATTCAGATTACAGCTGGTATTAAATTCTCCACAGAAATCACACAAAACACAAGCAATATGTGCTATGAAATGAAAGCCCAAACAACTTCAGAGGCAGTTTGGCTCTACCAGGTGATGTTATTGAATCTGGCTTGGTGAGAAGAGAGTTCAAAGAATACAGCCACTCAGGACTGTTGGGTTTCAACAGAGTGCAGTTGGAAGGATTAAGGGATCTAGTCCGTAAGATACCCAGGGACAGCCCAAAGCCATTCACCAGCCAAGTAGTGACTGCTATTCCCAGCTGGCTCCAAAGGATCTCCTTGAGTAAACCTTAGTGGATAGGAATTCCTCAGAAAAAAGCATGAATTTTTGATGGATTCAGCAGAGGTGCTATCAGTAAAGACCCAAAAAGAATACTGTGCTAGTTAAAGAAGAAAAGAAAGGGAAAGGAGAGAGAGAAAGGAGTGAAAGCAAGAAAGCTGGCCAGCAGTGTAGGGCTGAATACATTCTGGGGAGTGGGACAAGGAAAAGTGTGTGCCCATGAGTTCTGGTGCATTTCCCAGGGAATGGGCAAATTGAACCTATGGCACAGGAGTTAGAAGCCTAATGCATTAGTAATAAGGTGGGGGGGGGGCAAAAATCCAATGAGTCAAGCACTATACTGACCTAGAAGTATCCTTCTTTTGCTTGCATTTTCTGTTCCTTTCCTAGTGTCCCCCGCTTGGCTTCTGAATATGCCATGAAGCTTCTCAGCGTGAGCTTGGCCCTTAACTGTTTTCTCTAGCAGGGGTCCTCAAACTTTTTAAACAGGGGGCCAGTTCACTGTTCCTCAGGCTGTTGGAGGGCCGGACTGCGGGCCCCAGGACTAGTTGGCTGCTAAGCTGACAGGCAGCGGCGGCAAAAACACCCGGCCGGCCAGCTAAATGTCCCAGGCAGGCTGCATGCGGCCCACGGACAGTAGTTTGAGGACGCCTGACAGAGGATTCTCTCATAACTATCCATGAAACTAAAGCACATGTTCTCATTCACTGGGTTTGAGTTTAAATATCATTTCCTCTAGAAAACATTCTCTGATCCCGTGGCCTACATGAATGCCTGTATTATAAGTTCCACCAGCACTTTCCTTTTTTGAGACACTTAACATACTTGTAATTAATTATTCAATAGCAGGGTTCCCTGCTAGAAAATGTGTGACAGCAGCACCGTGGGTACTTTATTGACCATGACAGCCACAGGACTTAGAAAGCACATGGAATGGAGCTGAATATTTTCTTGAATTGTCAGAATTCATCGGACAATTGTAGTAGACTCAGGTATATGGGCAATAACTAGGCTCACAGCAGTATCTTTGTAGTCCTGCCTGTGTTATCCATTTCTCCACCTCTACTTCACTCTAATACAGTGTTTTTCAACTTTTTTTATCTCATGGCACATTTAAACCTGTAGTCCTTAGTTAAATTTCCACAGCACACTTAAATTATATTTAAAAAAAAAATACTATGCCTCAAATGTCTTTCAAAAATAATTTAAAATTATCTTTAAAACTTTTTGCAGCACACCTAAGATCCTCTCACAGCACACCAGGGTGCCATGGCACACCATTTGAAAATCATTGCTCTAACACATGGTTTAATTAAGACCGTAATACCCACTCTTGGCAGATACTGCAAGCTGGCTTACTCAATTCCATTATCCAACTAGTCTTTTCCTTACCTTTCTTGTTTTGTTTTTTTTTTTAATTCTAGTATTTATTAAATTATAAACTTTGTAATCAAAAAGAAACACGTGGCTCGAAAGAAACCTCAAACTATAAGAACTAGACAGCAAAGCTTATGGAAACACCATAAGGTGTGCTACAAAGATTCTAAAACATGTTATCAGCTATTTTCTTTACATTTCCCCCATTTCAATAACTTTACTATAAAATAGTTGTTCATCTGTTTTAAATTCCCAGATTCACATCTATTCTCACATTCATTAAGCTTCCTGCTCATAATGATACCAAACATCTCTAAGTGCCAAATTTTAGTAATGGTTTTATACCAGTCCATGCAGAAAAATAAGACCCAAAGCAAGAGTCAGATGAGGACCGTGAATGCACAGATAATACACACACATTGGCCAAAAGAAGTGAAGAAATTAACAGAAAACTATGAAGTAAATAGACCTCAAGAAAACTGGATTATTACTCGGTGGCTCTTAACTAATAACACACGGGTTCCTTACATTAAATAAATTTCTCTCAACAGAGACATGTTAGACACTTTAATTACAGATCTATCCTTCCCACATCCCTTTCCATCCCAATTCCCAAAATGCACCACTAGGGATGAGTATAATGTTATGTGGGCGGAAATTTACAGATACCCCTTTCAACCTCCAGCCTGGAGCTGAAGACTAAACTTCAGTTACTGTGCACTGTCCATCAGGCCTTCTAGATCTGACACTGACGCTCACCATTCTGCTCCCAGCTACTGATCCGATCGGATCAATCAGGCACTGTCTGGTTTGCGTTGGGAATCAGAAGTCTCTTCTGGGTCAAGGAGGGCTGTGCAACTACTGCAGTTACGTCCTCAACATCTGCTGGCATCTCACTCGGTCTCTTCAACGGAGGTGTCTGGTGCTGGTGCCCTTCCTGAAGATGGTGATTCGTGCTCTTCTTCTCCTTCCTCCCCTCCTCCATGACTCCTTTCAGCTATGTTGTCTCTGCTGAGTTGTAAATGAGCAAAAGAGTCTTCCAGAGAAGTGCTTGCATCGGGGATGGTGTTGCAGGGTTTGTTAACTGCTCATCCACTGTCCTTACACAGGACATAGAGGCTGAACAGAAGCTGTGTTCTGTGCTGATAGACTGTCTGCTCCATCAGCAGAGCTCTCTCGTGTGAGGTTTACAGCATTAGCCTCACAGTCTAGCCTAAGTCTAGCTACTCCCTTCATTGGGAAAATCTATTATATCTTGCTTAATCTTCCTGTGACGTCCATGTTCATTTCTCCCATATTGAACCATATTTTCTTTTTTTTTTTCTTTGAGACAGAGCCTCAAGCTATCCCCCTGGGTAGAGTGCTGTAGCATCACCGCTCACAACAACCTCCAACTCCTGGGCTCAAGCAAGTCTCCGGCCTCTGCCTCCCAAGTAGCTGGGACCACAGGCACCCGTCACAAAGCCCGGCTATTTTTTTTTTTTTTTTTGGTTGCAGCCATCATTGTTGTTTTGGCAGGCCCAGGCTGGATTCGAACCCACCACCTTAGGTGTATGTGGCTGGCGCCCTAGCCACTTGAGCCACAGGCGCCGAGCCGAACCATATTTTCAAGATCAGCGACATATAGAAACCCAGCAGTTAACATTTCAGTGTTCTTCTTACCTTTGAGAAAGGCATCTTCCAGCTCTCTACTGGTGCATTCATCATACTGCCACCACCCACTTCTTCCTTCATAACACCAGGCATATTCACCATTTCCACTACTTGCTGCCTTGAGTTCTTCTGGTGACAGCAAGGTTGGCTTGTCAAGAAAATCCTCAGGAATCTCTTGTCGACAAAGGGCACCGCTTTCCAAGCCAGGAAGCTCCTTTTACACACAGACAGCAGAAAACATGCTTACAGGGCAGACTGGGTGGACACATGTGTGCAGACAAATGGCCCATTCAGGGACGGGTAGAGAAGGTATGGGATTAGAACAGGATTCATCGCTTTCCTGTTCGTAAGAAGCGTGTTTATTGAGTGATCAATTCAACCGCAGCCAGCCATCATTCCTATTACAGATCACACACACCTGCACAGAAATAGAGCACCTTCCTCACCAGCAGCCAGCAAGCTTGCAGTATTTTCTCTCCCACTGCTGGTTCATTCTTGTTGCTCTCCGGCCACAGCCGCGGCCACCTCGCAGTCTTATTTTGTTGTTGTTCAGGATAAGCTAAGTTATGTTGTAAAAACAAATAACCCCAAATTTCAGAGTTTTGTTTCCCACCTATGCAACCCCATTATAAGGCCAGGCTAGTCTCCACCCCAGCTGTCCCTCCTGCTAGGTCTCAGGGACACAGGTGCTTCCGTCTTGTGGCATCCTCCCAGTAAGTTTTGTTTCCAAGCTTGCTGCAGCATGGAGGGAGCTTAGAGACTCAGGCCCTGGTTCTGGAATGCTCTAGCCTGAAAATGGCTTGTGTTATATCTGCCACATTGGGGAAGACTACCCACAGGACCACACTGAACTTCAGGGCATATGGAAGTGCTCCTGGAAGCGGAGGAGAACTGGATAATAATGGACATTCCCAACATCTACAACATCTTTTTCTACCCTAAATTCCGGAGAGCTAAATGTTCATTTCTCTACCTCTCTTGCATGTAATATGGAGGACAATTTTTCTTTCCTAATTTACTTTCAAATGGTCCAGGTAAGAACTCTGGACTTAGGCAGTTGTTGACCCCTAAAACAATTACTGTGGTCCTTCATTCAATTCTTCAGCTTGAGTCAGATGCAATCAAGTAACAGAAAGACTCTCATTAGTTTAAACAAATCTGGGAATGGACCACTGAAGAGCTTTGCTTGACATGCTGGAGCTACAAGTCAAATTGAGCAGTTGCTTCTATCTGTAGTTCATATCACATGAGCCAAGTAAGCCTCTAAATTCACTTAAGCCCATTTCTCTATGGGGAAATGTGAGAAGATGTTGAGTTCAGAATTTACTGCTATAGTGCCAGTCTGGTTGAGATAACCAGTCTTAAAGAGAAAAAAGCCCACAGAGAGGCACGAAGACTAAACATGGAGGGTGGAAAAGAAAGAAAGAAACCTGAGAGCCTCCAAGCTCAGGGTTTCAGATGATGTTGTACAACACATTACACCCTTCAAATCACTGTACTAGCCATTGTCTTATTTCAAAACAAATTCTAATGAGGCAGGCAGTGAGGATATCATTAGCGGAGCATATGAAAGCCTGGAAACATGAGGCCTAGTACCAGATCTGTCACCCATTACTGTTCAGGCCTAAGCATATCTGTGAAATAAGGGGATTGAGCTAGTCTGATAGTAATTAAGAACTCAGCTTTTGTCTTCAAAAGGCAGTATTTAAAGTCTAGCTTATCCATTCACTGACTGTACGACTTCTAATAAACTGAATCAGCCTTCCTAAGGTTTTTTTTTGCTTTTAATTTTAGACTAATACCAGGGAACAAATGATTAGGTTACATTGGGTTTCTAAGGTAAAGTTCAAGTTGTATTTGAGCCCTTCAGCCAAGAGGTGTGCTGTATACCCTCACATTGTGCACCTTAGATGAGAGCTTATCAATCACCCTCCCTCTTCACCTTCTCCTTTTCTCTCTCCTCCCCACCATTTGAATTTAATTGTGTGTGTGTATGGGTATGTAGTTGTTTATCTACTGGTTTCATATTAGTATTGAGCATATTGGATACTTTTTTTTTTCCATTCTTGTGATACTTTACCAAGAAGAATGTGTTCCACTCTATCCAGGTAAATACAAAAAATGTAAAAGTCTCCACCTTTTTTATTAATCCATTCATGGATTGATGGGCACTTGGGTTGATTCCATATCTTGGCAACTGTGAACTGAGCTGCAATAAACATTCTGGTGTGAATGCCCTTATGGTAAAAAGATTTTGTTTTTCCATCTGGGTAGATAACTAGTAATGAGATTTGGGGAGCAAATGAAAAGTTTACTTTTAGCTTAGTTTGAGGATTCTCCAAACTTCATCTTTAAAAAAATGGGATGTTCTTCATTTCATTATTGTGAAATCAAAATGAAATAATTCAAAGTAAGGCATCTAACACAATGCTTGCTCCGTAGGAGATCCACAACAAACATTATTTCTCTGCCACTCCATTGTTCTGCTCCCAAGGTAAATAAAATTATGTTCTTTTTATTTTACAAATGAGTTTACTGAGTCACTAATGAATTAAGGACTCACTCAGATCAAAGTAGCTAACCACTGTCTACCATAGAATCCTGTTCTGAAATGGGATCAGAATGTAAGCTTCTAGCCCAATAGTCTTATTGTTATTTCCATGATACCAACATTCCTACACTCCTTTCCACTCATTTGGCATTTACTAACATACACTATGCAAAAGCAGACTTTTACTATACTCCTCCCATTGCCATAATGGCCTTGCAGGCCCAGGATGCCTTTAGTAGCATAGTTTGGGAAGTGAAGTGACCTGAGTGGCCATTTACTTTACCTTCCTATCCAGAACTGGAATTCCCTTTATTACATACCTGATTGTGGCCATAGCTTGCTTAGGCTATTCCAATACTGATCCATTGATAATGAAAATGGGTCCAGGAAATAGGACTGTTTTGGTTGCCAGTGTCAGAAACGTAACTCAAACTGCACTTGCTAAAAAGAATCTATATGTTCATACACTAACTTTTGGATGAAGAGTAGACTTCAGCATTTCCCAGTCAGGGAGCTTGACCACTGCATTCATATATGATCCCATTCTATCTGTTTCTTGGTTCTCTCCCTGAACTAGTCACGATAACACAGGGGTGCAATACTCTGATTTGCTACTCCTGGGACTCAGACCCAAACTCATTGTCAGGTGTGGAGTAAGAACCACTGTACTCTAAAAACTGAGGATGAGTGAGAAAGGGGCAGCTCCCCAGGAGAAATCAAGATAATATTACCAAGAAGGAAAAATGGAAATTAAGCAGGCAAAACCAGCAAATTTCACAATGCTATCTTGTTCCATATTCTGAGGCTGAAAAGGGAGTCAAAAACTTCTTTTCCAAAATCTTGAAAGCTAAGATGAAGCCAAACGTCAAAATAAGCCCTAGATTGTGCTTTATCTGTTGGGAATTCTTTTGACTACAAGTAAAAAAATATCTGACAAATGCCCACTTAAGCAATATAAGATTTATTTTTCTTACAGAGAAAGTAGGCAATTTGAGGCCTAGATTCAGTGACTTAATAGAATTAAGTCTCTGGATTGGTGACTCTGGGGTTCTCTTAGTATTTTCCTATGGCATTGAGATGGCCACATCCACTTGAAGTAAATATCCCCAGGCAAGAAGCAGGAGTCAGTGGGGCTGAGGTACAAATTATGTACTGCTTTCTGATCTAGAAAAGAAAGCTGTTTACCAGAAAGCTTTAGAAACCTTCCATTCACCTCTGGCTAGACACAACTGGGTCCCATGGTCACATCCAGCACAAAGGATCCTGGGATCTGCCTCTCCAGACTCTGTACTAGAGGTCAGACAAGGGGAAAGGATGAGTAGGTCATGGTTTGGGTATGGACTTCGTCTGCCATAAGTAGTTTGCTAGGAAATATGTTTTTGGTGCCTTTTGCTTCTATTCTTTCAGATAATGGCAATTTGTCCTATCTTTTTTTTTTAATTGAATCATAGCTGTGTACATTAATGTAATCATGGGTACAATGTGCTGGTTTTATATACAATTTGAAATATTTTCATCAAACTAGTCAACATAGCCTTCATGGCATTTTCTTAGTTATTGTGTTTAGACATTTATATTCTACACCTAGCAAATTTCACATGTACCCTTGTAAGATGCACCGTAGGTGTGGTCCCACCAATTACTCTCCCTCCACCCATCCTCCCCCCTCCCTTCCCCTCTCTCTCCCCTTTCCCCTTCTTCTT
>NW_003852403.1:20822017-20833188 GCF_000181295.1 Otolemur garnettii
CCTGAGATGGGATCACTTGTTCTTTTTCTGCTAATACATTTGAGTTCTCTGTGGATTCTGGTTATTAAACCTTTGTCAGAGACATAACCAGCAAATATCTTCTCCCATTCTGAGGACTGTCTGCTTGCTTTACTTACTGTGTTCCTGGCTGTGCAGAAGCTTTTTAGTCTGATCAGGTCCCAAAAGTGTATTTTTGATGTTGCTTCAATTGCCCAGGGGGTCCTCCTCATAAAATATTTGCCCAGGCCAATTTCTTCAAGAGTTTTCCCTACACTTTCTTCTAGTATTTTTATAGTTTCATGACTTAAGTTTAAATCATTAATCCAGTGAGAGTCTATCTTAGTTAATAGTGAAAGGTACGGGTCCAGTTTCAGTCTTCTACAGGTCACCAGTCAGTTCACCCAGCACCATCTGTTAAATAGGGAATCTTTTCCCCACTCAATGTTTTTAATTGGCTTGTCAAAGATCAGATAATGATAAGTAGCTGGGTTCATCTCTTGGTTCTCTATTCTGTTCCATACATCTACCTCTCAGTACCATGCTGTTTTGATCACTATCAATTTATAGTATAGTCTGAGGTCTGGTAGCATAAGTCCTCCTACTTTGTTTTTATTTCTGAGTAATGTCTTGGCTATTCAAGGTTTTTTCTGATTCCATATAAAACAAAACATTATTTTTTCAAGATCTTTAAAGTATGATAGTGGAGCTTTAACAGGGATTGTATTAAAATTGTATATTGCTTTGGGTAGCATGGACATTTTAACAATGTTGATTCTTTCCAGCCATGAGTATGGTATGTTTTTCCATTTGTTAACATCTTTAGCTATTTCTCTTCTTAGAGTTTCATAGTTCTTTTATAGAGATCTTTCACATTCTTTGTTAGGTAAACTCAAATATTTCATCTTCTTTGGCAGTACTGTGAATGGAATAGAGTCCTTGACTTTTTTTCCAGCTTGACTATTGTTGGTATATATAAAAGTTATAGATTTATAAGTATTGATTTTAACCTGAGACACTGCTGTATTCTTTGTTCACTTCTAAGAATTTTGTAGTAGAACCCTGGTGTTTTCCAGATATACAATCATACCATCTGCGAAGAGTGAAAGTTTGATCTCTTCTGATCCTATATGGATACTCTTAATTGCCTTTTCTTCCCTAATTGCAACAGCTAAAACTTCCCTTACAATGTTAAAAAGCAGAGGAGACAATGGGCAACCTTGTCTGGTTCCTGATCTGAGTGGAAATGATTTCAATTTAACTCCATTCAATACGATATTTGCTGTGGGTTTGCTGTAGATAGCCTCACCAGTTTAAGAAATGTCCCTTCTATACCTATTTTCTTAAGTGTTCTAATCATAAAATTTGCTGAGATTAGACTTGTGACCTAAGATGTGATCAATTCTGGAGTATGTTCCGTGGGCTGATGAGAAGAATGTGTATTCAGTTTTGTTAGGATGAAATGTTCTGTAGATGTCTGTTAAATCCAAATGTTGAATGGTTAAGTTTAAATCTAAAATTTCTTTGCTCAGCTTCTTATTGGAGGATCTATCCAACACTGTCAAAGGAGTGTTAAAATCTCCAACAATTATGGTGCTGGTGGAAATCAAGTTGCTCATATCTGTTAGAGTCTCTCTTATAAATTGAGGCACATTCTGGTTGAGGACATAAATATTAATAATTGAAATCTCATCATATTGAGTATTATCCTTAACAAATATGAAATTACCATCCTTATCCTTACTTGCTTTTGTTGGTTTAAAGCCTATTGTATCTGTGAATAAAATCACAATACCTGCTTTTTCTACTTTCCATTTGCCTGGAATATAGATGACCATCCCTTCACCCTGAGTCTATATTTATCTTTTAAGGTAAGATAAGATTCTTGTATGCAACAGATATCTGGCCTGAGTTTTTGTGTCCAGTCAGCCAACCTGTGCCTCTTTAGAGGACAATTTAAGCCATTCACATTATTTGAGAATATTGATAAGCCTGGTAGAATTTGGGGTATCGAGTTTTTTTGAAAGTCCAGTGGACATTTTTAATCCTTTGCCACTGTGAAAGTTGGAATTTGATCAAAAGTTCCTGAGTGAGTTTACTTTTGTGGTGAAAGATTGTGCTGGTCATTATGGAGGATAAGTCTGAGAATATCTTGGAGGGCTGGTTTAGTTATGGCAAATTTCTTCAACATGTGAACGTCATTAAAGTATTTAATTTCTCCGTCATAAATGAAACTCAGTTTAGCTGGATACAGGATCTTGGTTGAAAGTTATTTTGTTTTAGGAGATTAAAAGTTGATGACCACCCTCTTCTATATCAAAAGGTTTCAGCAGAGACATCTGTAGTCATTCTAACATTCTTTCCCTTTTAGGTTATGATTTTCTTATGTCTGGCTGCTTTCAGAATTTTCTCCTTCATATTAACTTTAGTGAAGTTAATTATGATGTGCCTAGGGGGTGTCTTATTCAAGTTGAGTCATACTGGGGTTCTGAAACTGTCTGCTATCTGAATTTCAGAATCTCTTGGTATGTCTGAAAAGTTCTCCTTCATAATCTCATGAAGAAGAGCCTCTGTGCCTTGAGAAGCAACTTCATCACCTTCAGGGATTCCTATAAGGCAAATATTAGTGTTCTTTGAATTATCCCAGAGCTCTCTGAGAGAATGATCTACTTTTGCTCTCCATTTCTCTTCCTCTTTGAGCTCTTGGGAGTGTTTAAAAACTTTGTCTTCAATATCAGAAATCCTTTCTTCTGCTTGTTCCATTCTGTTACTGAGGGATTCTACTGTATTTCTCAGGTCTGTGAGGGCTGCAAATTCTTGTCTCAATGTGTCAAAATCTTTGGTGATTTTGTCTTTGAATTCATTGAATTCTTGAGACAACTTTTGAAATGCTCCTTGAATCTCTAATTCCAACTTTACCTCCATTATATTAATCTTATTTGCAATCCAAATTCTGCATTCTATTTCTGACATCTCAGCCATGTTTATGAATGAGATCATCAGTTGTGCCCGCCATATCATTCCTTGGGGGAATTGACCTACTCTGGTTATTAATATTACTGGAGTTTTTCCACTGATTCCACCCCATGATTATTTTACATTATTTGGCTAGATGAATAGACAAGGTAAAGTTGGGTTGGGGGGCTCCTGAAGTAGTGATTAACCAACCAGCCCTTTACCCAAAATCTGGAACTGGTTTCTGTACCTTTTACCCTAGAGCTTTACAAAGGACCCATACAGTGCTATGGCCTGAGACACTGGGGACTTACTTGGGTGTGGTGGGTCTAAGTGGCTCTGTCTTATTTTCAGCTGGTCTGTGTCCTACCCTACTGAATCAGTTACTCTGGGTTGAAGTCTCAGTTGTGGAGAAATAACAACAATGAAGTCACTCTGTCCCCCATGGGCAACACCTAGAAAATAAAAATCAAACCTTCCCCCCAACCAACACCCAGCGTACCACTTTGGATAGTCCGAGAGATCTAAATCAATTGTCCCAGTCAGCACCCAGACTCAAATGGGAGAATTCAAAAGGTCACTGGCAAATAGATAGCAGGGGTCTGCTGGCAGTTTGAGTATGACTCGTTCTGGTGCTCTGTGGAGTCAGAAGGACCTCCCTGAAAATGAATTAGTCTGGGAAGTTCAATGCCTCCTTCCCCACCTTGCACGTCTGTCACACCTCATCACTGGTAACCCCACAGGGCTGTAAGCCAGATCCCTCCAATGAGTAGCTACTTCTCCAGGGGTCTGCACCTGCCTGAGTCACAGGGAGATCTATGTCTCTTCAGTCAGGCCTCCACACTCTGCCACCATCCAGCAGGGAAAGCTGAAGCCTCGCAGCCTTGGGTGGTTAATGGAAGCTGGGGCAGTTCACTCAGTTCCAGCCCCACTCCCAATTGATGTTGCTGACACTTATATTTTTGCAGAATTTATGATTCTGTCCTGGCTATATTCCCCTGTGGACCAGGCACTGCTTGAATTCACAGAAACTGCAATTCAGCCCCAGTCTGTGCCATTGCCTGGAGCTGGCATGTTGTTTCCATTGCAATCTTTTTTGGGGCAACTGTGGTTAGAGCTCTCAGTTCCATCCTCTCTCCCACCTGCTTTTGTCTCAGCTATGATCCCCTGAAGGCTGGGTGCTTCTTAGGCTCACTAAAGCAATCCTGGCTCAGCCCTGCCCTGGGAGTATGCTGTCTCTGCATATGCATCTTCAATTCTCTGGCCCACCACACTTTGCCCAGGCCAGTACCACCTCAGGAATACTCTTTGCTCACAGGGCCTGCGTTATCATCCCAGATCCATTCCACCAGTATCTGCCACCGGAGAAAATGCCCAGCTTTCTCTGGTTACCCAAAGAGACAGGGGATGTCTCTGCAAAATATCCCCAGGCGTGTGAGCCCTATTGTTCCCGCTCTGTGCCACAGGGCACTGTCTCTCCCTCTCCTGTTGGGTTCCTTTAGTCCACCATCTCCTCCTTACCCCCATGCCACAGAATCAGCAGAGACCTGCAATAGCCCACACCCTCTCCACACCTCTCAAGAAAATGCCCAATAATCTGGATTACATGGGGGATAGGCTTCCAGACCTTGGGATGAGAGTGGAGGGAAGTTCTGGGAGTTCAGAATTGCAGGTAGAGAATATATACAGTTTTATATAGTTTTATCCCTGGAAGCAGAGTGCCATGTCACCCTAGTAGGGGAAGGAGGTCCGGTTTTTAGAGGGTCTCTCTCATGGGATAAATTGGGAGGATATTTGAACTCTGCTTGCTTGTTTGTAGAAAGTATACTGTGAGCCATTCTCATGAGGGGGGGACTCCTGTCTGCTTGGTGATGGATTTTGTATCTATTGTTGGTATCCTTGGAGTTGCAGCTCACCTCAGCAGGGTTGATGTGTGTTCTTCAACCTTCTCTCTTGGCTCAGCTCCAAACCATTAGCTTACTTGCTAAAACTTTTGTCCTTTAACTCTCCTTCTGGATGGGAGCCTCTGTGGAAAGCTGGCTCCAGTTAGCCATCTTCCTCCGCCCTCAATTTGTCCTATTCTTTAAAGAGACTAGTTCTACCTCAGAATCTCAAGACCTACATAATATTCCCAAAGAGTAATTAGACCTTTTCAAAATAGCAATTGAATTGCAAACTCTACAAAAACAGAAATCAAACGTTCCATTTGTATTTCACAGAAACTAGCACAGTCCCTGGCAGATTACAGACACTGGATAACATGTTGAACTAAATAAAAAATGTCCTGCTCAAAGATACTCTTTCCAAAATATTAATCAAAGATCATAAACTATCTATTTGCTCTTCTAGTGCTGTCACTTTCAGTGGTAAGTGATGTTCATTCATACATAGAAAACCATAGAAATTATATTGGGGTTTTGTGTACTGGTTTGTTTGTTGTTTCTCCATTCATCAATATTCTTCTGTAAGTAGAGAAAACTTCATTAGTCACATGCTCTAACCCAGTAGTTCCCAAACTTTCCAAGTAAGGATTATGTCAGAATCACCCAGGAAGCTTTTTAATACAGACTATAATTCATTCCTCCCCAGAATTTCTGATTCCTTGGATCCCAGGTAGGGCCTTGGTAACTGAATATTATAAAAAGCTTCTACATTTATCTGAGTTTGGAAATACTAATCAAACCAACCAAACTTAGCAACTCAAACAGAATAAAAATATCTATTTTCATTCACCCTTTGCTGTCTAATAGGAAACTTGTTGTCAAAGGCTTGTCCACTGCTCAGTGATCACTTTGTGTAACTCCTAAGATGTCCCCTACAGCTGAAACTCTTCTAAAAGATTAGGAACATCTTACTAAATGGTCCTTCTTGAGAAAACAGTTCTAGAGCCTGCCATGTAGACAATACAGTTTGTTAGTTCAGTGGCTTCCAGAAACCCACCCAATGACAATTTATAAACCAAGTTCACCAGTTACTTCAGCCTCCCCAGAGGCTACTCCCTACTCCCTACTCCCACTCCCTATGACACTAAAACATCACCTCATCTATGTTTATTTTCAGGTAAACAAAGATTCCTCCTTGTTCTTCTCTAATTGGATTTAATATTTTGCCCTATTTCTCTAGCTCAATGGTCTGCAATATCTTTACACTATTTGTCCTTCCCACCCTCCTCTCCCACCTTAAAGTGGACACCTAGTGACACGGGATGTCCAAGCAAGCCCAGAATCACAATCTCATTCACTTATCCAAGCAACAAGAACGATCTGCCCCCAGGGGCATTATTTTTTCCATCTTCCCAATAAACACAGTGACCTATATCAGGAAAAACAAATGCTCTTTATTGAAATGTATTTCTAAACCTCTGAGGATTAAGACATACCATTTCATGTCTATTGGAATTAGACTGTTTTAATCAAAGCAAAATGTCTCTGTGTAACATCTATCTCACTGAAAAGTCAACATATGATGTTCTCTATTTATGAAATATACAAATAAGCTACAAAGAGGAGATTTCACCCAAGCCAGACAGGCAAATCCCAGGACTTTAAGATAATAGCCAGTATTTTAGGGTTTTGTTGCTTTCTTTTAATGAGGGAGCAAGAAGCAAATTGATTTCCCCACAGAATAAATGGTAAGCCTCTACCCAGAGGACTCCTGCTCTGCGGAGGAGGAGATGGCCATTGAGGAAGTAATTTCTGGATGTCAGACTGCTCTGCTCACTTTTTTACCCTCCCACTTTGAGTTAACTGGCACATCAAAAGAGTAATAATTCAGCAACACCATATGGTTAATAAAATCTGATATGCATACATTTCAGCCTCAAAGCAAAGATGCAACCTCCTTACTATATTTGATATTACACATATCTTCCTGGATATGTTAGGTTTGCCTTTGGGCTACTTGTTGAAAGAATAAAGAATTAGAGGTAGGTGAGTATAGCAATTTAGAGTTCATGATCTATGAAGGAAGACAAGCTAATGTCCCATGATTTAAAGAATCTGGGACATTAGGTGCAAGAAACAGGCACTTAACCCTTTCTAAGTATTTAAAAAATTACCAATATGATATATCCTGAGTTATGAGCACAGTGAAATAAGATAAATAATAATGCAAAATATGACAATTAGACATTGGAAAAAATAGCGTAATTGTTGCCACTTATTAAACACAATTATGATTACCTGAGAAAACAGGCTCAGAGGTTTGCCCAAGTTCACACAAGTAGGTAGTAAAGTCAGGATTTGAACCCAAGTCTGGCAGACTCCACTGTATAGACCTTCTACATTTGTTTCTCCATGGAGAGAGAGTGGTTCATAAAGAGATGTGAAAAAAAAAAATAGTAAAAGATGACCTTAGCTTATTCTTTCACCCTCAGTTAATGAAACTAACACTGTGACTTTATTTGAGGCCTTTCCCTCTCCTAATTAGAACAGTCACAGCTTTGCCACTATTCATAACAAAACTTTAAGGTAGAATATCTAGGTATGTTATAGCCAAGCAGTAGATTGTATTACAATCTACTGATGAAAAACATTTGCCGCCCCTCCCTGGAATCTACCTCCCTCTCGGAAGATTATTCATCCTTGCTCTATTGACATTAGATTTGATATTAGGTGATTTATGTTGCCGTCTCTTGTGAAAAGTTTGTACCTCCCTACATTGTTGAACTCAGGAGTATCAGTATTACTTTCTTTGTCCAGTGAAATGTGGGCACAAGTGATGCAATTCCGAGTAAGAACTCTCAGAGTCAGCTCATGTTCATCTTGGGTCTCATTTCCCTTGGCCACAAGTTGTCAATGACCCAAATAGGGCTTCTCTGTCAGCAAGAGTCAAGAGTGATGACACAGAGTGGAATCACAGCCAACCTGCAACAGAAGTTCAGTGTGAACATGTAGTAAACCTCTGTGGGAGCCACTAAGATTTCAGGGTCATTTGTCACCAAAGCCTAACAGTGTAACTGAATAAGAAAGAATGATTCTGACTTCTTCGTTCTGAGCCTGCCTAAAGACTGTCCAAACACTGTCTTGATCCAAATTATTTCATCCAAGCCCTTTCCTCAGCCCCTGAGGTTGAGGGCCAAGAATGAAAACTGTAATGTTTTAATCTACATACTGAATGCTTCCATAGATTCTGTGGGGGAGGAGAATGTCCTGGCTAAAGCACTGCTTAGAATTGAATATAGTAGTTAGGAACAATCTCTTTATAATCCATCAGACATGGACTCTCATCTAGCAGTGACTAAATGTGACATGTGGGCACAGTAATTGCTTCTCTTCAAAGCACAGCTTGCCTATCAGTAAAACAAGGACAATAAGGTATTGTGGGTATTGTAACCTCAAAGGGGAATTGAGGGAGGGGAATGATGCAGAGCTGGTAAAAGCATTGCTTAGTGCTTGCCACATGGTAAAGTGGACAGCAAATGTTACCTACTTTATCAACAAAGGCACTACAGGGGATAACAGGATAAATCTCAGTCTAATGGGGATATAAAACACATATAATCATAAATAATAATAATAAGGTAGTACGTTATAAATGCTTTTAAGAGTGCTACCAATAAATTGGTATAGGAGATCAGAGGAGGAACAAGGAAACAAGTATAATTGGAAAGGGAGGAGAGAGAAATAAGAGAAGACTTCATGAAAAAAGCGGCATTTGAATTAGACCCTTATATGGATACACACAATAAATTTTTCCTAGATTTAGCTACAAGGAAATTTTTCTCTCTTCTGAAAATTTGCAGTCCTCCTCTTTAACAGACAGGGAAGCTGACATGCTTCCTTTTTTGGCTATTGAACGTGAGAAAGATCAAGAGAAAAATGATGTTTGATTCGGGGAATTACCTCACACTTTGTTCTCCCTTTCTTCCTCGTGGCTTCTGACTTTGCTGTTGATCATTTCTTACGGCCCTGTGTAAACTTTACACCTGTATTTTTATCCTAAGCTGCCTGGAGTCTTTCTTGTGCATTGGTAAAGCATATGCTATAAATAAATAAAATACATTTTTTATTCCTTCTGGTGTTCTTTAGTCTATTATTTTGGTGCCTTGTTCAAAGATACAGCGATTACTCAACTTGACAGCATTCTCGAATAGTCAAGCCACTTCAGCACCTTACACTGTGGTATCAGTGACATAGAAGTACTAAATGCCATTTGGGGCTGATCCAATTAGCAGCAATTTTCACTTTAGCAAAAAAGAAAATGTAACCTAAAGGCAAGGTCACCATTACTCAGTTGAAAAGCAATTTTAAGTGGAATGATTTGTTTTTAGGTTAGGGGAGATACCAAAAGGACTATAGTTCTGCAAAAGAAATGCAAAAGTTTTTCAAGTCCAACTAGTGAAACATTCTCATGTATTTCCAGTATAAAACAATTCTTTTAATAAGAGAAAACCAGCTCTTTTCTGCAGAAAAGTAAGAGAAAAATAGGGAACTTCTACAAGACTGTATATAGCATGTTAGAATTCAAATGTTGTGTACAAATGTATCCAAAATACCAATTTCAGAATTCTTCTGAGGGGTATTAAATTGATTTTACATCATCCAAGCAAAATAAGTAAGGCTGTATCACATAGAAACCAAAACCAGTAGCATTTTTTTCAATTGATAGAAAAGCAACTCATATGAAAACTTATCAGCAAAACAAGAAACCACAGACTAATTTGTGTGAATGGACCATTTGAAACTCTGAATTATTAATTGTTTTGTAGTCATTGATGTAATGCCCTTTCATAAAAGCAAAAGGAAATGTCTGAGAGGCTTTTTAAAACTAAAATGGTCAACCTACTAATCACATCCATCAATAATTGTTAGCAGAGTGGCAAAGTAATACATCCTTGTCAGAATGAAACTGTCGTTCAGAACAAGGAGTAAGGAGTAGGGAATTGTAGAGAAAATGTTCTATTCTTTAAAATACAATGTGTTCATAGCATAACAAAAAAATTGTTCTCTGAGGGTGGTGCCTGTGGCTCAAAGAAGTAACGCGGGGACCCCATATGCCAGAGGTGGTGAGTTCAAACCCAGCCCCAGCCAAAAACTGCAAAAAAAAAAAAAAAAATTGTTCTCTGATAAAAAGAAAGAAGATTGGAAAATAGTTTCCTAGTGACTTGCAGCTTTCTCAGAAATTTTTGTATTTTTCTTACATAACGAAAGATTTGTTGCAATATAATTCCGCGTCCATTTCATACTTTACTTTTTCTTGGGCATATTTATATAGACAAAATAGAAGATAAAGGAGCAAACCACAAATATGCCTCTCTCCCAAAGATAATAACCATTCTTGATCTTTGGTTTATGTAAACATGGATGCAAATATGTGTATGTACATCCAAATATATATATACATATATAACATGATACATACTTCTTTTTATTTTCTGTTATTTTGTTTTTTTTTTTATTAAATGATAGCTGTGTACATTAATGCAATCAGGGGGTACAGTGTGGTGTTTTCATATACAATTTGAAATATTTTCATCAAACTGGTTAACATAGCCTTCGTGTCATTTTCTTAGTTATTGTATTAGGACGTTTATATTCTACTTTTAGAAAGATTCACTTGTACCCTTGTAAGATAAACCATAGAGGTGATCCCTCGAATCACCCTCCCTCCAACCATCCACCCCCTCCAACCATCCACCCTCTCCTCTCAATATATACTGTTTTATAAGCTATTTAAACTATTTTCAGTTAAAAGTATTTTATAAATCTGTTTTCATGTCTATACATCATCATTTTCCATAATCACACGGAATTCTATTGTTTAAATTTAACATATTTAATAAATTCCCCATTAATAGGAATTGAGACAATTTGCTAGCTACTTTAAATATTCTAATAAAATTATCTTTACATAATTAGTTGCTTCCCTCTGATAATTTCACGTAAATGGAATGTTCTATGTCAAAGAAAAAGGACATTTTTAAGTCTCTTGATACACATTTCCCAATGGTCCTAAAACGGCTATCCCCATTTACGTAAGAAGTCTTTCATAAGCAATGGAAGAGATTTTTGGCATTCCCTCACACTTTCCAGCACTGAGTATTATTACTACTTTTTAAATCTTGCCTCTTATAATATTTATGTTTTTATTTCTGAGTATTTCTTCCTCACTTAAGAATTAAGGTGCATCCTTGGACTAAGATTTACCCAAAGATTCTCTCAGACCTATCAGTCTGTACCATAATTTGAATCATGGATATTTTTTCTTTTTTTTTTTTT
>NW_003852403.1:20843477-20906078 GCF_000181295.1 Otolemur garnettii
AGGGTCGCAGCTCGCCTCAGGAAGGTTGAAGTGCACTCTTCAATCTTCTCTCTTGTCTCTGCTCCAAACCATCAGCTAATTTGCTAAGGTTCTGTCCTTTCCGCCTCCTTCTGGACGGGAGCTTCTGTAAAAAGCTGACTGCTGTTCGCCATCTTGGCTCCACCACCGGATATTTTTTCAAGGGTGAGAACATATTAGTATCTAAATCCTCCATCACGAGCTTACTAAAATGACGTTACTGCGAAGCTGTCTTTCCTATTTCTGGACTATCCTCCTACGTAGCATATCACCTGCAGTCTGAATTGATTAGCAGTCAGATTTAAGTTCTTCCAGGTCCCTCAGGTAAATTTCAGCTTCACTGAACTAAATGATATCCAGATATCTGTAATTTACTCAGCAGTATCTTGGTATGTCAGAGGGTTGTGGTACACTTCAGGATAAAGTACCGTAGAGGAAGAATCTTATTTACGCCTAACATTTTGAAGAGAAGAACTTAACCTTTATACCTAAGTATTTCCTACTTATAAATTAAAAGGAAACCGGTTGCAATTATAAATGAACATTGTGAAACATAATTGTGAATGTCAGGGCTGAATATCATTTAAGCCAACCATAAATATTCCTACATCTCTAAAGGGTCTGTGTGGACTAAAACCTTTCTTATCACAGGATTAGAGATTATCAGGCAAAAGTATTTGCCTTCCTTCTGCAATTCTACAACAAAAAAAAAGCCCCTCTAGGGCTTTTGCAATAAAGAAAAGGGGGGAATGGGAGGCATGCCCTTTAAATACCAAGTCCTAATTGCAAAAACGTGAATATGTAAATCCAATTACATACATTTAAGGATCAGATATTAATTGGATGTGCCTTGATATAAATTGCACAGTCAATTCTTTTATTAGAAGTGATCATCACTTTCCATTTTGACATTTGGTAAAAACTGACAAAATATCACAGGTTCTCCCTTACTCTGTGATTTGCAAGACAACATTACAGCTTGCACAGATTAAATATCTTTGTCCTGAACTCCAGAGCCATAAGGATATGTGCTAATACTTTACTTGAAAAGAATAAAAAAGTGATAGTATGAATATGACTTCTTAGTCACTGGGCATTTACAGAGCGTCAGGAGCACACATCCTAACCAGCTGATAGGCAGTGAGAAAGGATCAGATGGGGGAGACAGAATCTTTCAGAAACAATTTACAGAACATTATTCCAGGACTTACACATCTTTGCTTCTGCCTCACTTGTAGCACATGAGAATTTGAGACTCCTCAGAGTCCGTCCACGTTCTCCCATCCCTGTCCTTGCAGCAATTTGCTGATAGCAACTTAGCACCTATTGAACATAATTTGCTCTGCCTACTGGCACCATGGGAGATGCAAAAATGACACAGGTGCTATTTTTAAAATGAATAAAACTGCCTGAATTTGACAGATCTAGATTTTAATTCAGGCTTTAAACACTATTATCTGTGTGATTCAGAAAGTTACTTTACCCCTCCAGCCTCATGTCCTGGTCCATGAAGTCAGGAAGCAACCCTGTCACACAATGGGAGGATGGACTGAGAGCATTTACATAAAATGATTCAGGCACAGAAAGGCCTGTTAGCCATATCCCCACCTTTTTTACACTAAGGAACTCTGATCTGATGGAGGTGGGATGCTGGAGGAAGGAGCTGGGCAACAGGACATGCTTATTAATAGGGTATGACTGCAAATTTAACTCCAAGTATGCTCAAATATACAAAGAAAATAGAGATTCTTTATTTTCTCTGAATGAACTGATGATCCCCCACAAATCTCCTACCCATTCAAATAACACAGAAGAAAGGGGGGGAAACATGAAGTTTAATAACTTAGAGCACACCAGTCTCTTCTGTTTTACTGCGTCTCTTTGGATGACTTGTTCTCTTTCCCATAAATGCTTCAATTCCACCTGCACTTCTTCTCCACCATGAAATGGGGGAGGGGCTTATGGGACTTCATGGTGTGGGACAGGAGGAGGTGCCCCAGATCCCTCCTGTGTTCTTCATATTATTACTAGTTTCTGCTTCACTGGTCTACCCTGCCTCCTCGATCATTGAGACATAATTGGACTCTTCCACCCATCTGGGCATCACTGGAGTACCTACTCACCTCTAGAGTCCTTGTTCCTGTCATTTTCCCCAGCCATGAAATGTCTTTACCTGCCACCTCTTTATTCCAACTCTGAGCCTCTGCTAAGAGTTCAGCAGCATCTGTGCTCTCTCAGTGGAGTGAATGGTGGTTTTGTCCCCTCAAATGCTCATTGCAAGCTGCAGGGATACAGAAGCCTCAGTTCAGGTTCATCTATATATCCCATTCCCCCTGCCAGGGGCATTCTGCCACCTCCAAGGCACATCGTCCATAATCAATCCCAAGCCTACCCTTAAACCTGGGAAACATGCCAATAGCTCATTCTCATATCACAAATCACTTTTGGGTGTCTCTACCTTCCCCACCTGGCTGCTCACCCCCACCTTCCAATATAAGGAAGACAAATTAAGGTCACCTATATCCAACCTTACTGCCCTACACCTCCCCTTTCTTCCCTCTCCTTCCAAAACCAGGATGGAAAAGACTACTGTTTCCTGTATCATCCTATTTGGTGGGATCTTTTTTAATCACATTCTCTTTCTTCCCAAGATGCCATTTTCCTCCCTTTTCCTTAGGAATATAATGGTAGACAGAGTAAAGGAAGAGAAGCAGATTTGCCAAGAAGAGAATTTAAATCAGAAAGACTTAGAAAATAGTTTGGCAGTTGCATTATTAGTAATAATAGAGCAAGAGAAATAGAGATTCTGGGGTCATAAATCAATGGTAATTATATACATGTGGCAAACTTTCTAGACACAGTAACATAGGTAACAAGAGATAGAGAGACCACCTTTGTCCAGATTCAGAGATAATTACTCTTATTTAGAAAGTCCTGAACCCTAGAAACTCATTCCCTATACTCCTACACCCAAACACGTCCTGACCCAGATCTACTTCCTCCAGAAGTATGGTTGTGACTTTTCCATCTGTGGTCAGACTCTCTATTCCCTAGAATTGGTCTTACAACTAAAGCTTAAGAGAAAGCAGCTCTTGTCTAAAAACCCACCTTCAACAGTAAATAACAACCAAGAATCCTGAGTACAAAAGCCAACAGCTTTTCCTTCTGTCCATAGAATTCTTAACTCTTTTCCCTTCCGCCTTTACTCAGCTATTCTCCACCTATAATTGATGCCTATTTTCCCTTTCACATCAATTTAGCTTGAATTTGCAATCGCTCTCTCTAGAATTGGATAAGAAGTTGATATTTTTATAGGAAAAGACAAATTTAACAACAGCTATAATATTTTATTATTCATTCAACATGTATTTATGGACAGACTACTCTATGCCAGGCAATGTCTTAAGCAGTGAGGATATAGCAGTGAACAATGTCTTAACTCTCATGGAGCTTACTTTCTAGTGAAAGGAAACAGAAAATAAAAAGAAAGAAGGCGAACAGGGAGGAAGGAGGGGAGAAAAGGGAAGGAGGGAGGAAAGGGAAGGAAGGAGGAAAGGGAAGGAGGGAGGAAAGGGAGGGAAAGAGGAAGGGAGGGACAGTAAAAAGCGCCTTGAAGAAAAATAGCTTAAGGAGAAAAATTTCAAACAGTCTTGGTGGAGGATTGTTTTGTTTTAGATAGGGTGGTCATTAAAAATTTTTGTGATAGAAGACATTGAGCAGGCTGGGTGTGGTGGCTCACATCTATTGTTCCAGCACTGTGGGAGGCCAAGGTGGGTGGATCGCCTTAGCTCAGTTGAGTTTGAGACTAGCGGAAGACCAGCATGAGGCAGAGTGAGCCAGAGTGAGACCCCTTCTCTACAAAAAAAAAAAAGTTGTGGTGAGCACCTATAATCCCAGCTACATAGGGGGCAAGAGGACAAGAGAATCGCTAAAGGAGGAAGAAAGATAAAAAAAAAAAAATTTTTTTAAACCTTCAAACTAAGATAAAGTGAAAGCCAGCAGAAATTGAAAGCAAAAGTAAAAAGATAAAAAAAAAAAAAAAGAAGAAGAAGAAGACATTGAGCAAAAACCTGAAAAATGTAAGGAAACAAGTTGTGTGGTTGTCCTGGGAATTATGTGCCAGGGAGGGAGGAGCACTTACCAAGGCCCTGAGAGGATAGTTTTAGTATGTTCTGGGAACAGAATAGAGGTCAATGTCTGTACAGTATGTGGAAGAGACAGCAAGAATGGAAGGAAATGTGATCAAAGAGGTAACTAGAAAGAAAGTAAGGTAGGTTCTTATAAGCCATACTAAATCTGGTGATATGTTGTCCATTTGGAAGATTTTGAACAGATTTGACTTTATATATTTCTTTTTTAAAAAAAATCTCTCTAGCTTGTGCATTGAGAAACAACCACCAAGAGGTTAATATAAACAAGGAGACGGTTGAGGGACAGCTGGAATTGTCCAGGCAAGAAATGCTGGCTGAGATTTGAGTGGAGGAAGCAAAGGATCATGGCAAATAGTGTTTTTTGATCAGGAGTATGAAAGAAAGAGACAAGTCAAAGTGATTTCTAGCAACTGGAAGAATGAGTTCTTATTTACTGAGGAAAGGATGGCTAAGAGACAAGCAGGTTGGAAAATTCATTTTTTTTTTTTTTTGGACACGTTAGTTTGAGATAACTTTGAATATCAAATGGGAATGTTAAACAGCAAGTCACTGTTTGTGTAAAGTCCAGAGGCAAATTTAGGGCAGGATATATTGATTTGGGAGTAATGAATGGCATTTAAATAAAGCATGAGAGTAGATGAGATCACCTACAGCAATGTGTGGAATGCACCAATGCCTGGACATTCCAATTTATAGGGATTCAAAAGATGAGGAGAAATTATAGTACACTGAGAAATAGGGTCCAGTGAAGTATGAAGAGTGAATCTCTTAGCATAAAAAAAGACAGTAGACAAATGACAAGAAACATATGAAAAACTGCTCAACGTCACTGATCATCAGGGAAATATAAATTAAAATTATAATGAGCTACCACTTTATCCCTATCAAAATGACCACTACTAAAAAGTAAAAAAAAAAAAAAAAAAAAAAGATGCAAAAGATGCTGATGTGGATTCAGAGAGAAAGCAATGCTTATACACTGTGGATGGGTCTGAAAATTAGTTCAACCTTGTTGCTGTTAGAGTCTCACAGAGAAGTGATGTCGCAGAGAATATACCCACATATTGAAATTGTATATTTAAATAAAGGGATTCACAGCTTGCTCAGGCATGTCACACATTACTTTATTCCTGGTTTAAACAGACAGGGACCACGGCTCTCTCATGGCGAGTGGCAAGTTGATTTCTTTCTCTCCTGGCTTATATAGTTAGCTGTGCACATGTGCACAGTACATCATTAATATTCATTACAATCCCTAATCCATCTCATTAATAAACATCTTGTGAGTATCTTGTGAGCAGCTCCTCCCTAATAATCCATAGTTTAACTGATATCACTTTATCTAACATAGTCCTTTTGAACATAATCCCTTTAACATAACTTAATGGAGAACATGTTGTCAGCCATTACTTCTTTATTCTTATCTGATGAAGCCTGAGGCTATGGGGGAGCAAGGTGGATTGAATACCTGCTCTGCTGGCCTCACCGTTTGGAGGCAACTACTTCAATTTTAAGCAAGGCATAATTAAGAAATTTCTAAGACATACAGACCACTTGTTTGCAAGCTTCTGCTCCCATGTGGGCCTTAAGTCAGGGGGTTTTTACTCCTGCAACTGACCAGGCCAACTTTAGGTCAGGGGGGGTTTATGCCTGCAATCAACCTGGCCATATGGGATTCTGCCTCAGTTTCTCACAAGTATACCTATACAAAGTCTTTTCACTGCTCTCTCTCAAACAGCTTTTTTTGGCCAGAGGTATATAGGCCTTTCACCTATAAACCTCTACCAGAATAGTATGGAGTTTCCTCAAAGAAATAAATGTAGCTATCATTTGATCCAGCAGTCCCATCACTGGATATCTACCTGCAGGAAATGAAGTAATTTCATCAGTGAGACACCTGCACTTGGGTGTTCATTACAGCACAATCCACAACTGCAAAGATATGAGATCAGCCTAAGTGCCCTTCAACTCATGAGTGGATGAAGAAAATGTAGAATGTATATACGATGGAGTACACTACTCAGTTACAAAAAGGAATGAAATAATGTCTTTTGCAGCAACTTGGATGGAACTGGAGATTATAATCCTATGTGAATTATCTCACGAATGGAAAAACAAGTCACATATTCTGACTAATAAATGGGAACTAAATGATGGGTACACACAGGCACAAAGCAATATAAAGGATATGAGGAACTGAGAAGTTGGAAGAGTGGGCAGGTGAGTATGGAATAAAAACTTACCTATTTGGTACAATGGATGCTATCACTATCCTAAGCATTACACAAGACATCCGTGTAACAAAAACACTGTAGCTTCTTAATCGATGTTTTGAAATTAAAAAAAAAAAAGAAGAAGAAAGTATTGCAGCAGTAATTAGTAGTTATTTTTTTATTATGGATAATTTAATCTGAGCTCTGTGACAACACAAAGATGAATTAGATAATGTTGCATCTCTTCAAGAGAGTACTATTGAATAGATACAGCAGTCAGTCTTCTAAAACAGCTCCCAATGGTTTTCACCTTCTAATATTCATATCTTGGGCAATTCCCTTTCCTTGAGTATAGACTGGACCTAGTGACTTGTTTCTAACAATGAAAAGAATATTGCAAAAGTAATGGGATGTCACTTATGAGATTAAGTTATAAAAGATTGAGACTTTCCTCCTGCTGACATTCTCTCTCCAGCTCTTCCTACCTACTTCCCTGGTGAAGAGAGCCACTTAGCAAGGGACTGAGGGAACAGGTAGCCAACAACCAGGGAGAAACTGAGGCCCTCCGCCCAACAGCCCTAGAGCAAACTGAATTCTGCCAACAAACTATATGAATGATCTTGAAAGCACACCTTCCCCGATTGAGCCTTTGCATGACACCAGCAGACCCTGGGTCATCCACCTTGACTGTAGCACTGGGAGAGACTATGAAGCCAAGGACCCAATTAAGCCATGAGTAGAATCCTGACTCAAGACCACAGTGAGGTAGTAGATGTTGCTCTCTTAAGCAAATAAATTTTTGGCAATTTGTTACTCAGCAATAGGTAATAAACGCATTAAGGAAAATAAGAGCATAGAAATCAGGACAGTACAAAGCTGCATATATCAGGGATCCCTTCCCCACCCCTATTTCAGGTACCTGAAGCTCTGTGATAGCAGTTATAATCGTCTTAGTGTGAATTATACTGTCATTAAATCAACTTTTCTCTGCTATAATTGCAGTTTGGGTCTTATCTCAAATTGAAGAATGAAAATGATCAGTGAAAAAGTCATAAAAAGAAACTTCTGGATAAAAAGAGACTTGCCTGGCACCTCTGAATTAATACTGGTGAAGATAACCAAAGACTCTGGCCTGGTTTATACACCTTAAATCATCTCATTTGTTTTGAAACTTCTCTCTTTCCTCCTGCTGACTGTTCAGCTAGTCTATCCCCACCTTGGTGACATAACTCTAATTTAAGCTTCTATCAAAACTCATTATGATTTCCACTTCACTGCCCTTGAATGCTGTTGAATTAAGATACCAGAATAATTAATGGACCGCCTTGCTAATGCTATTTCTTCCTCACATCACAGAGGAAATGTCAAGTCACATTTCGTTTGGAAATCAAGACCACTGACAGATTTCATTGTCATTTGTAAATTAGTTAAGAAATAACAAATAAGCAAACACATATACAGGAATAGTTATCAAAAGTATTTCCTCCCACAATAATTGCATAGGCTTCTAAATAGTTTCCATTAAGAAATACTTAAGGGAACTTCTTGTTCCCCCAAATTAGCAGACTGATTTAATGCAAATCTATTATTTACTACAAATGACCATAGAAATTCTGGATGAAATATAGCAAAAAATATCTTAAGCAAGTGGTTGAATGCAAAAGAAAACAAAAACAAAAAAAAAATTATTTCTTAAAACAAAAAAGAATAAATCCAGGGTAGAAAAGCAACAGGTTACTGAACTCCAGGAAGATTTTATTCTAGGTAAACAGTACTCCTAGAATTAAACTGAGAGATTAAAGAAGTGTCATCATGCCTGAACAGGGGCCCTAAGGCTTTAAAGATCTGGAGGGAACAGAAACCATGTATTTTAGTTTCCTGTGGCTGCTGTGACAAATAATCATGAACTTAGTGGTTTAAAACAACAGAATTTATTCTCTCACAGTTCTCGAAGCCAGAACTCCAAAGTCAAGGTGTCAGCAGGGCCTCCCTCCTACTGGGGGCTCTAGGACAGAATCTGTTTGTTCTCAGCCTCCCACAATTTCTGGTGCCCGCAGGTGTCCCTGGGCTCCCAGCTGCATCATTCTAATCAGCTTCCTCTTCACGTCGCCTCCTCCTCTGAGTGTCTAAGACGCTCAGCCTTCCAGTTTTCAGTCTCTCTCAAACTTCCTTCTGTATCTATCTCCTAAGAACATCTGTCAATTGATTCAGGGCCTCTTCAGTAATTTAAGATGATCACCTTATCTCAAGATACTTAATGACATCTGCACAGGCCCTTTTTTCCAAATACAATAAAATTTTCAAGTTCCAGGAGTTAGAGTGTGATACTCAAGTCACGTTTGACTTCCACAATTACAAGACTTGCTCAACATGACTTGCAGCCATCTTTTGTTGTCTGTATATACCGAGCATTAAATTTTCATACATTTTTCCCCCTTCTTAAAAAGTGTATACATTTTTTGACATGTTCTGTATAGTTGGGGCCATCATTCAATCTGCTACATGATGGCCTCAGCCTGCTTGAGGCCACAAGCTGGAAAGATGCCTCTGTCTAAAAAGAGAACTCACAGAACGCAATACAGGCTGTAAAACAAGGTTAAGAAAAATTCTACCAAAAAGGCCAAAAAGTAACCGGAAAGTTTGCAGTCTTTAGGCTCTGGGAGAGGAAGAATTAAAAGTCCTCTAAGAGAAACATAAAACTAGGAATACAAAGATCACACCATACAAGTGGGGGATCCAAATGCATACTTCATGCAGTGGTATGAATTATAAGTGTGGAAGGTGACATGATTTTTCCAGGACCTATGAAAACTCTGAGGTCATACAGAAGAGAGTATAAAATCACTTTGAAAGAAAACATGCACAATTCAGGTAACATAGGATTCCCACAAAAATTATTGTACTTCAAGGACAATGGAAGACTTAGATTCTAATTACAAATGTATACCTGATCTGTGGCGTTGATAAGCAATGTGGTTTCTTATTCCTTACTTTTAAAATACAGGTTCTACCATTCCCCCAGAATGGTATTCCAGGAATGCCATAAGAAATTAGAGGGCCAGTACAGGGCTATCATTTATTGATATACTTACCATTTATAGATATACTTACAAAAACACATAATGCCTATAATGAACAGACATATATGCACATACTCTTTTTAGTCCAACTATCGTACAGTTACAATAGTTACAAGATTCTTCTGAATAACTTACCTGGCTTAGATACATTCAAGAGATTTTTCTGCACCACAGAAAGCAAGAACAGCAATATAAATGCAAGCATTTGTCACCTTTAAGCGTTAAATGAAAAGATTTTTAATATTTAGAAACTCACTGACATTCCCCCAGAAAGACATTTCCAAATACCCTTTAAAAAGTGAATGTGTAATGGAAAATTTAAGTTTCCTATTCACAGCTTCATGCCACCGTTGTTTCCTTACTTTTGAAAATCAATAGAGGCTATTAATCATTTCACCCAATACCCCAGGATTTGAGAAGTTTTAAAGGTGAATTGCAAAAGTTTGGGAGAGATGTTCAAAGACAAATGTGCCCACCATTGTGGAAAAACTACCTCTTGAGTAACAGATGATCATAGACACTTTCAGTTTTTAAGTATGGCCGAGTCTCTTGGGGCTCCAAGTAGAGACCTCAGACTTCAAAGGTTTCACGGTAAGCCAATATAAGGCTCAAATCCTGGGTAAGGAAATAACTGTACGCTGGGCTCTTACACAAAGACTTTGATCTCTGAATCATAGCCCAGGGGCAGAAATGTCTTGGGGTTGATTGCTGTAATTGTTAATGTCTTTCTCCTTTTATGTTTTTCTGGAATCTTTATAGTTAGTGCGACAATGTCATATATCCAGGAGGCAGGGGAAACACCAACCGAGGAGTTTTTGAATCTTGAGAAGCAGTCGGACTGAGACGTCTTCTCCCAGAGTGAGAGGATCTGGGGACCATGGCAGGATGCCCTCTATGGGGTGAGACCCACTTTATTTTAGACTTCAGAGGTCCCTGTCTTACACATATTTATGCAATATATTTAGCACCATCGAACAAAGAATAGTCAACCTCAGCTGATGAATTTAGTTTAGAGTTGGGGTTCTCGAATTTTGGTATTTGTCAGAATCACTTCAGTGCTTGTGAAAACTCCGGGCCCATGTTTACCTGGATGGCATTGGAACACATTCTTCTTAGTAAAGTATCTCAAGAATGGGGGGGAAAGTCTCCAGTATGCTCGGTGCTATTATGAAACCAATACATAAACACTTACACACGCATACAAATGACAAAACACAAATATAGCCTAGTCAGGGGGAGGTGGTGAGGAGAGAAAAGGGCGGGCAATTGGTGGGAGGAGGGAGGGCATTTGGTGGGATCTTGCCTAATGTGTACAATGCAAGGGTTTATGTCAAAATAACCAAGAATAAATTACAAGTATATTACCACAAAAAATAAGTAAGTGAGGTGATGACTATGTCAATCAGTTTGATTGAATCATTCCACATGGTATATCAAATTTTTACATTATACCCCCTAAATGTATACAGTTATGATTTTAATTAAAAATTAATAAAAAAAATTCTGGGCCTAGGCTGGCATTCTCCCTTTCTTTCTTTGGGGTGCCAAGCCATCTCTTGCTCCTTGCCTCCCCTCATCTTCCCCGTCCCACTCCCTGTTCTCGGCTGTCTTCTCTCTCTTTCTTATCTCCTCCTCCTTACTCTCTTCCCTTTCTCTAATATAAAATTGACTTATACTTTTATATTCTCAGCCTAGAGAAATTCTTTCCTTATCCCGGGAGCAGCACCTACTGAGCAACTAAGCATTTTCCAAACCTATCATTTGGTGGCCCATGCAGGGACTCCAGAAAATAAAAAAAAGAAAGAAACTCTGGGCATAATCGAGAGTTTCTGATTCAGCCTGTCTGGGGCAGAGCCCACTAACTGCCATGCCTACCAAGTGCCCAGAGTTTCTGGCTCAGTGGTCTGGGGTGGGGTGATAATTTGCATCCCTACTAAGTTGCCAGGTGATGCTGAAGCTGCCCATCTAAGGACCACACTTTGAGGGCCAGTGAGGTTGAATCATGGGACTTTGACTAGTTATCAGTGATTCTTTAGAACAAGGTGGGGGAGGGGTTTAATTCTCCAAACTACCATTGGAATGTGGATCTCCATAGGGCTCGAGTACCAGGATAATGAAGAATAAATATAGACAAGGATATTAAAGATAATAATAATGGAAGTGATGACAACTGACATTGTCATTATTAACTAGGCATTCTTCACTAATCCTCACAGCAAGCCACTTACCCTTAAAATACAGATTAAAAAGAACTGAAGCTCAAATCTTCCTGAGCACAAAATCCATACTTTTTTCTACTTCACACGACTGGTAAGAAATAACAAGATTAAAACCAGTGCCCTGTCTTTTAAAGATTTTAAAACATAACCACAAGGTGTTATGTTATTGGTTTACTCCAACAGAACAAAAAGTGACAACAGTGATACTTAATATTGACTGTCAATAGGCCAAAACAAACAGTTCAGTGTACCTAAATATAGTTAGCCACGTTCTTTTCTCCTCTTCTAATACTTTCAGTTGCTATACCTCTAAAACTGCAAGTTTAAAAGTCCATCTAGGTAGGTCATGCTAAAGACCAGATAATGTTTGTTACATTAGTAACAAGCTCAGTCCCAGGGTCCATAGAGGGATTAACCTTGTTGGTGGAGACCAGGTAGTTGGATCTATAGAGAATCTGTGCCCTGCAGTCCCCAACCCTGTTTGAGTCACTTACAAAAGCCATGGGAGGGTGGGGGATGGGTGTGCTCCCACTTAATGGGCATAATGTTAGGGTGTATGGCACCCCTCTTGGGGCCGGGACACAATTATAAGAGGGACTTTACTTAATAAACACAAACAACGTAGCCTAATTCATTGTACCCTCAATTAACCTGGAACAATTTTTAAAAATTAAAAAAAAAAAGCCATGTGTCTCTATTGAGAGCCGCATCCAAATGTTTGGGTAGTAAAGTCAGCTCTAATCAAAGCCTTACGCTATTTCTTGCCTCCCATTTACGCTCATGAGCAAGAGCAATCAGAGTTTCTGAATCCAAGCCAGATTATGGTTGACTAAAGACAGCTGTTGTTCTCAGAGTACTAATCAGTAGAGACAGACACAGGGTCAGTGCGGGATTGGAGGAGGCAGTCGACACATTCAGAAGAAAATGCCTTGGCACAGTCACTCATGACACAAGTGTCACACGGCAGGAAAGAACACAAAGACAGTGCAAAAGCCATATGGAATGGGGCTCCTGTTTGATTGGAATTCCCTCTTTAACCTGAGTCAACTTTTTTGGTAACCCCTTAAGAAGTGGCCAGCACTGTAATGAAATAACATCTTTTGGTAGATGAATGGAAAAAAGATTAAAAAAAAAAAAACTCTGCAGTATAAATTAAAGTACTCAACTGTAGGGGGGAAATCATCGCCAACTAGGGCAACTTCAAGTTGTAATTAAGAGTAGCTCTCCATGCCGTGGGCTGAGCGACATTTGGTGGCTGTCCTGGAATCCGAGCAAGTCATCAGTAAGACACTTTAATTAGCACGCAAACTCCACACTCTGTGATGGTATTGTCGGATTCAGAGAAGAGGGCAAGAGGCCAGATTTTGAAGCTTGCTCTTTTTTCAAATTTAAAAATCACACTACTGTTGCTCAAAAAAAGGTGATGATATTCCCTTTTCTCTTTGGGTACCATGCCAAGTAAAGGCTTTCACATTTTATATAGTTATTGATCCAATTGATTTATGAATAAAAGGAGATAGAGGCAAAGGATTAGATGGGTTTTCCTCCTGCTGCTCATGACGAGATGGGAAAATGCTTTGATGTCTGAGTCAAAACAACTCAAGCCTGCCCTCTACAGACAATCTCTTCCCACAGAGAAAAACCCACCAGCTCCCTCTGAGTTTGTCACACTGGAGCTCTAGGCAGAAAACCAAGACCTGCTGGCTATGCCACCTCTAGGCAGACAAATCAATGGCGAAGTGACATTTTTTTGTTGGAGTTGAGTCCCCGTTCCTCGGAAAATTTGCAGACTCAACATTGAAAGGACACCCTTATCCTGCTGAGAAGCATTGCACAGGGCTGGGAGTCAGGACACCTACATTCTAGGGGTGTCTCTGCCATCACGTCTTGTGCCCTCATGAATACCCACCTTACGTTGAAAGGGATTTAAGGCAGAAGCCAATAAGCCCCTAAACGAGTGTCTTGGGCCGTGATTTTCAGTTCTCTGGGCCTTGGGTTTCTTCCATCTATGTGACCCTGTGAGATATGTTCTAGGGACATTTCTGATATTAAGTCTCTATGATCCATCATCAGCATACCAACGGTGACTGGCGTTTGCTCAGCAGTTTGGCATATAATGCTCACACATGTCGTCCTTCTCACTGGACACTATCCTAGGAGGCAGACGGGACAGGAGAGAAAGGGAGATAATCCAAAAGGTCAATAATGAGGGATTATGATTTGGCAGAATTATAATCCAGATTTTCTTGTGTTTTCCACTATGACCCTGAAAGACATAGAATAGGCTATAGGTGGTTCTGTAAGAAGTAACCTTCCCCTTACCACTTACTAAGTCTCAGTCTCAGCCTCAGTGTCCTCAACAGCTTAATAAGGATGCTGGACCAGAAGACTTCAGTGTCCCTTCCAGTATTACCACTGTGTGAATCTATGAAATAGAATAAGTGATTCAACATCAAGCCAGCTTCTGATTCATTCTTCACCTTAATAACCAACCTACCTAGAACATGGGCCTTTAATTCCTGCAAATTTGGGGACCAGTCCAGAATAACTGATATGGTATCTCCCATTGGCCCTTCATCAAGTATGTGACTCATCCTTGTTGCTACAACCTCCTGACACTAACTTGGACCCTCTAGGGAAGGCTTCCCCTGTTACCCACCCTCCCCAGATCCCTCTGCAGGCCCGTGCTATACTCCCCATGCGCCTGCCCCTTCCCTCTTGAGCACCAGGCTACCATTTAAACCCAGTGTCTTCTTTTCTTTTATAGCCTGTAAGTTTGGTGCAAGTCAATTTTGCTATGAATTTGGCAAATCTGAAACTTACCCAGCAAGTCCAGATGTGAGCTGCCTGGCAAAACCCAGGTATCAAATGGCAGAATTAACAGAAAAGAACACATGTATCTTGTGACTAGAATACCCAAGACTACAAATTGCTCCTAAGAGCTGAAGACTCATCTACAATTTCCCCATTTTTCTAACAAAAGGGTTTGACCAAGCACTCAGAAGAAAGAGAAAAAGGGAAGAGAACACAGGGAAACTAAGCATAATTCCCTTTCTCTGTCACAGTACAGTCTCCTGGGCCCTGGAACTCTGGCCCCACTCACTCCCCAAGAAAGTTCCCCCAGGAGCCTTCTGATATTGAAGGAAACAAGAAAAATGCTGAGATTCTGGATGATTGAAATTTCTTTGACAGCATTTTAGATTTTAGTCCTGAGAAAAAGTCCCAGATTCACCAATAAACAGACCTACTCTTAGATCTCCACCACTTCTCTATGCACCCCACATGCACATGCAATGATAGCTTTTAATCACCCCATAATACAGGTCACTGCCATGTGCCTCGTGCAGACACACCCACATCCAGCCACATCCTGCTAGAGGCCTGGCAAGAAGATTGGGAATCACTGGGATGTTAGAATCTAACTTGCTCTGGCCAAGAGCAACTAACTCACCTCAAGAAACTCAGGGACCCTTTAAACATTTCCCAGCTGAGACCCGAAATTGATACCAATCTTCAGGGCTCATTTACAACCTGGGAATAAAACCTTACACTATTTTTTCCCCCAGCCCAACTTTGCCTGCATTCTGAGTGCCCAGTCATAGCTACAACTATCCTTTCTTTTTCTATGTCCATAACCATTGCCTCTTTTCAGCAAACCTAGTCCAGGACAAATTACAATTTTCATGAGCTAGGGAGGCTTGGAGCTGGATGCTGGTCTGCCACGTTCCCGCAAATCACCACCGCATACATTGTCCACATTACTGGCATATTTCTGAAACCCAGTTCCAATTTGCTATTTCCTGCCTCAAAAACTGTCAGAGTCCTGTGAAGTAAACTCAGCCAGGCGTTTGAGACTCTATGATCTTCCCTAAACCAATCTCATCTCCCACAAAACGCCTGCTGCTTTCCAAACTCTGAACCTTGGTCATCACAGTCCCCTGGGCATAAGCTGTCCTTTCCCCAGCTCCACATGTAAAAGCCTCTTCCTATTTGTGAAATATGGGTTCAGATGCTTCCTGCCCTGGGAAACCTTCCATAGCCGCCCTCCTTTTCATTTACGCCTCTTAGTTTATGCAGAACTAATACTTCTGTCTTTTGTCCACCCGAAGTACTTGATTTTTACCATTTCCAAACTCTTATCACCTACTATCCACGTTGTAATTATTTGCAAATCTGCCACATCCTTTTCCACTGGGTTTGGTGATGCAAATGCCAATGTTCACATTTTCCGTGGAGTCTAGGCCCGTGCCTTACGCAGACTCCATGTCAATAAACACTTGCTGAGTTAGACTATTCTCTTTGGATGCCCATCATTTCTGCATGATAAGCTTTATTTGTCCACATATTTATAATGTGTTCTTACAGAAATGGACAACATTTTTCAAAAATAAAGAGGAATTAAGTGTTTTGTTCTTTCTACTAGATCTTGACGGGAATTCATCGTCAAGAATGGCTTCAAGGAAAGTATCTTTGTGAGGAGTTCAGGGATAGAGATGGGGAGGGTCCGCTAGACGGAGAGATTGCATTGAGAAGAGAGCTGAGTGCAGAGTCTGACTAAGCTCCAGCTTGCTGCTTACTGTTTCTAGAAGCTTTTTATTAACTTTACCAGTATAATTGGAATGTGGGAAGAGTCGAAAGGGGTGAAGGGAATCATTCTCTTCTGCTGAGTGACTGATCTTCACACCAGGGGCCTATCTCTAGTACGGGGGGTAGGAAAATTTTTGTTCTGAGGTTTCCTGGGCACACTGGCTTTGAAGCATCCTAGGAGTTTGGGGAGGGGGTGGCTGTGATCACGCAGTTTGTTTTCTGGCCTGCTTTCTCTCACTAGCTGTGTCTTAAAATGGCTGGACTCTTTCCAGAGTCACAAGAATTTCCTACCCACAACTTCCCCCAAATCTTACTAGTTTTCTAGTAAGTTTTCTGGTCTATCCTCCAGCACAGTACAGAAATTTCTTCTCAACATCCCTTAACATCCTCAGTGATGGGAAACTCACTACTCGTACTTCCACACTAGAAAGTGAAACTATAAATGACCTAAATGATATTCCTTCATCGGAGGCAAAGGGTAAAAGCGGCTCTCCTCTGAACAGTTAGCTTGAGAATAATTTATGGCAGTTAATTAAACCCTAGCCTGATATTTTCGATTTTTAAAGGGGCAACCAATTATTTACTTATTCATTTCCCTTGATGTGCTCAGGAGCACTTTTAAGCACATTGTCAAATGTCAAGCAGAGGTGAGTGGCAGCCTGGAATTAAAGCAGTCACTCTAAGTTGAGGGCTCAGCTTCCCTTGGTCTGCTGGGCTCTATGACTTAGAAATGAAACTCTGTTACACTCTAACGCTCTACTTTTTTTTTTTCAGATTTCATTTTAATAACTTTATTGACATGTCAACATAGACAAAATTGTCAAAGGTGGCATCAAATGGCTAAATAAATCAAAGCTTGATCCACCCGCATTTCCCATTACCTTACTGTCCATTTCTAACGTAACCAGAGACCATTCACAAATCTCTGATGCTTTACAAATGTCAGACGGACTTACAGTCTCTCCTTGAAAATTCTTCCTATTGGGTTGTGGAACATAATAAGCCCCTGTTATTTCTATCTGGGAGAGGTTGGTCTTTAAACACCAGCTTATCACGAAGGGCTTTTGCTTTGGCCAAGTTTTTCATGTGACTGTACATAGAGATACATCAAATTTGTGAGACCCACTTTCCACCCCCAGGGCCGTGGCAGACATTGCTAATTAATCACAACCCTCTTTCCTGATGAGCTCAACCAGAGGTCAACATTCACCAAGACTGTGGTCCCATCAGTCAGCCAAGGTAGTCCTTGGGTTACAAACATCTGACTTACATACAACTCTCACTTATAAACAGAGGCTATCGTAGTAAATCCTCGAGTTTTAAACACCCACCTGACACATGACTCACACTTATGAAAGGCAGCTATTAAAAGTAACAGGTAAAAGTACTTGTTCAAACTTACATACAAATTCAATTTGAGAACAAACCTATAGAACCCGTCTCATTTGTCACACCGGGACTGTCTGTACCAACCAACCAGAGTTGGAAGGAGTGCTGAAAGCTATCTGCTATCTCAGAGACTAGCAAAAAAGTCACACTAGGTCACTAAAAAGAATCAGAATGCTAGAGCTGGTCAAATCTATGGTTCATTAAGCTCAATATCCTATTACAGAGGCAACTACCAAGGAAGGGCTGAGGGAGGGATCGGTGTCCTCTTTGACATCAATCTTAAAAGCTGTCTCCCTTTGGTACTTCTAATGGATCTGCAGTTCATAAAGTTTACCCAAGGCCATGTTCAATTCTACTTTGCAAATGAGCAAGAACTGAGTCAGCAGACGTCTTCAGGCATGAGAAGGGGCTGGCTCTTGGCAACCAATTGATAAACATTTCACTGAGACTTCTTAACACTCTCAGGGTTCCAAATTTGAGTTGTATGGTGTTTTCATTTTTTTTATTTGTTTTCTATTTTAATCACAAAGTCCTTCTTTCTGGGTTCACAATTTCCTGTGTACAACAACCTATGGGAACATCATTCATAGTTAACAAACAAGTATTGAGTACCTACTGTGAATGATATATGTTATAATATGTTTCATGTGCAATACCCCCATACACAACATACACACGCACAGCACAGGAGGGAGGTGTCTGTGTCAGACAGCCACACGACTCTCTGTCTCTGTTACTCTACTCTTTACTAAATTGCCACTTTCAGGTGAGGACTTCTGTCTGTAAAAAGAAAGTCAAAATCTCACCCACCAACTTCTTATGCAAAAGAGAAGGTAAAGGCCTCAGGGACCACAGAACTGACCCCACAGACCGTTGATTAAGGAAATTCCTTACTGAGCTCCCATAAGAAAGGAGATACAAATTTTCTGGCACCTAAAAATAAAGTCTATTTGGCTTGAGTCCAAACTAATAATGAATTACAAGTTCATCTTCACAGGTAAGAAAACAGGAGACGTGCAGGATCAGACATCCCTCCACCTCCCCAGGAGCATCTAGAAAATTGCGGCCTCTGCCGTTCCCTTTTCCCTTCTAACATTCGCCTTATTTTGTGTAAAAAGTAGATTTCCTGGGTGTCCAAAGGATGGAACCATTTCACCTCTCCAATGTCCCCGCCACACTGCTTCTTTCCTTTCTCTGAATGTCTTTAAATGTTGAAGCTTCCGACTTCTCCCATGGAAAAAGCCACTGGTCTGCTTGTGCTTTTTTTTTTCCCAGGCATGTCCTTAATTTGGCTTCATAAACCTCCATTGACGGGGAGTGTTGCCTAAGTCACATAATTGGGTTGACATGCCTTAGTCTATTCCTACTGCTATAACAAAATACCTTAGACGGGGTAATGTCTAAACAATAGAAACGTGTTTCTCACATATCTGGGGGCTGGGAAGTCGGGATCAAGGCAGCAGCGGATTCAGTGTGCAGTGGAGGCGCGCGCTGGGCTTTGCACCACGGTGCTGCGTTCTCTCATGGTACAAGGCAAGAGGGAAAAAGGGACAAACACTGTGTCCTCACGTGGCAGGAGAGATGGAAGGGGGAAGCGCCCAGCTAGTTCCCTTCAGCCCTTTTCTGAGAACATTAGTCCCATTCTCCAGGGCAGGGCAGAGCCCTTACAACCTAATCACCTCCAAAGTTCCCACCCTCTAAAGCCATCGCCTTGGCAATTAGGTTTCAGCATGTGAATTCTGGAGGGACACAATGTCGAGCCACAGCACTTCCTGGGACACCAGGTCTAAACGCACCAACCTACCCCTCCATTCCCTTCCTGCTTCATTTTCCTCCTTACACTTACTGCCATCTCTATCCATCACTAGGCTATAAGGGTTCCGGGATTTTTGTCTGTTTTGTTCATTGCTATATTCCCAGCATTTTAAAAAATGCCCAACACACAGTAGGCATTTAGCATATTTGTGCAATAAATGAATCAGTAAACTCTCTGAGGTTGGTGTCATCATTACCATTCTACCAATAAGGTTACATAAGTTCAGAGAGGTCAACGTAATTTGCTAAAGGCTATAAACAACCCCTGTCCCATGAAAAGGAAAAAAAAATTACCTTAAAAAAATCTGTATTAATTTGGAAGTAGGATAATTAGTGGGCACCAGATACATTGTACCTTTCCTACATCTAACAAGCAGGACGCTTAGGGAATATTTCTGAGCTTCTGAGAAATGTTTGTGACTGGCGGGGTTCCACCAAAAGCCCATCTTTAACCTTAAGAAGACAACAGCAAATACATTCCAAGCAGGTAAAAATCATGTTAATTTCATTGGCTTCCATTACAACAATGACCTGCATTTGTCAAACTCTTAGCAGGGTCTCAGTGCGCCTTCACACAGGTTTTATTTAACATCACCCTTGTGAGGCAGACTGTATCAGCACCATTATCTCCATATTACAATACAGAAAAATCAAAGCAGCCACGTGATTTACTTACGATCACACATCAAATGGCAAAGGTCCTTGAAGCTGGAATTGGTCAAATAAGACAGGCCTGAACTTCAATCAGACCATCCTGGATTCAAATTCATTCTCTTACTTCTGCTAGCTGTGTGACTGGGAGAGGTTAAGTAATTTCTCTGAGTCCCTTTTTTTTTTTTTTAATCTACAAAATGGGGACCCTATCTTCCTGGCTGTTATAGGGTATGAATGCCATGACGTATGTAACAGAGCAGGCCAGTGACAGGGACATAATAGGAACGCCCACTAGTACCTATCTTTCCTGCCCTGACCTGGGCCCAGCTTTTCTCCCTGACTCCTAGCCCAATACTCTTCCAACCAGAACAGCTATATGGCTCAGGATAGAGACACATTTTTTATGGACTCATTTTAAAGGCTAGTACACATTTCAGTGAATTTATCAGTAACTCAGTCAGAGAATTCAAGGCCCCGTAGGGTATTTCACAGCCTAAATGCCAGATGTACTTAGAGGAGGCCAAAGCATGTGTGATTAGAGTTGGGAGCTGCTACTGACTTTCTCAAATAAAATCTAAGATACTGTGGTTTAGTTGAAGGCCTCCTGTGAGAAGTATTTCTCACTGTAAAAGTGCAGTGCTTGGGTAGCAGGTTATGGTAGGCTTAATGTGCTCCAAAAGAACTGTCAGTTTTATAGTTCATTGAGTAGATTCACTTTGATATTAATTGGTGTTTTCTCATATTTTACCTTCAGTGTTTATATGTGCAGTATGCCCCTCAATAAAACAAGCCTAACAGCGCAGGTCTGGTACTACGGCGTGGGCAACAGTGTTCAGTTAAAAGCACGAAGTTTGTTACAAGCACATAGCATTATTGGTTGGCAAAAATTGAGGCCATTTTGAAAAGCCAAAAGGATTCTCATAATGGTCTCTAAGATCCAATGCCATGGCTGAATTCTAGGGAATATCTTTCATGTCTCTGGTACAGTGGAGATGGGTGTGCCTATCAAAATAGACAGCCTAACACATAGCATACAGGTCACATCCATCAACACTGTTTGAAGGGACTTTGCTGTGGTTGGTAACCTAGTGTTAAGAGTCATACCATATTTTCATACTTTCTGATTACCTTAATAAATCATTCTTAATACAGCAGCAAATTGGACCCCAAGGGGAGCAATTATTTGAGAAAGGAAGCATAAGCCATCAACCACCATATGTTTAAACCGTCTCTTTTGCTTGTGAATGCTGACAAGGCTGATCAGACTTCGTGGTTGGAGTGACTTTGGGCTGGCTTGCCCAGATCAGATAGGCCCTGATCTCCCTCTGTGTAACTTGTTAGCTTCTTCTTAGGCCCACAGCCTGCCCCGTGTACCTGAGTCAAGCGTTTCCTGCCTTGACTGTCCCCACATTGTGATAGTTGAGCAGTTTGTTAAGCTCTAAGACCCTCCCTGGCAATGTTCAGCACTCCTCCCTTCTCCTTTCCAGAGTCACCTATGCAGAGTCTCCATATATTAAAGCTTTACTCACCTCTCCCTTCCCAGGGAGGTTTCTGGCTTAAGGTCTGAAGGTCTTCTTATGGCAAAAGCCCCTCTTAATAAAGTCTTTCCTTGCTACCATGGTTTGAAGGTTGTTGTCCCTCCAAGATTCAAGTTGGAACTTAATCCCCAGTGTAATATAATAGCAGTAAGAAGTGGAGACTCTAGGAGGTGATGAGGTCATTAGGGCTCCACACTTATGAAGGGTTTTAATGATTTGATAAGAGAGCTTAAAGGATTCTGTTAGTCCCTCTTGCCCTTCTGCTATGTAAGGACACAGCAACAAGGTGCCGTCTCTGAAACAGAGAGCTCTCACCAGACACTGAATCTATCAGAGCCTTGACCTTAAACGTCTTGGCTTCTAGAACAAAAACTAAATGTCTATTATTTGTAAATTGTCCAGTCTATGTTTTTTTGTTATAGCATCAGGAAGAAACTAAGACATTTATCAATATCCAGACTTATATTCTTTTTCCTTTGACAGGCGTCTCTTCCTCTCATTCTAACGCTCAGATTGATAGGTTACCCAAATATGAGCACAAATGCAGAGTGGAACCCTCATCATTATTGTTATTGAGTTAATATCACTGATTCATGCCCAGGCTCTAAGCTGCGAGCAGAAATCAAATTTGACTTTGTTCACCATTTTACCTCAGCTCCTAGCACAATATCAAGCACAGAGTAAATACTTAGGTTATGCCTGTTGTGTTGAATAAATTAGCAAATTTCTTTCAAGCGATAATACATATTCATTGTTTGTCATGTACCAGGCGTTGTTCTCAGTGCTTAAAATACATTGTGAACTAAGCAAGAAAAATCTCCTGCCCTGGTGGAGCTTATACTGTCAGATAACAAAGTTAATAAATTTAAAAATTATATAGTGCATTTAATAAGTGCTAAACTGGGGGCTTGGAAGCAAACAGGAAGAGAAGGTTCAAGAATTGGGGGAGAAAAAAATGACAATTACGAACCAGAAAGAGGTGAAGAAGTTATCTGTCCAAAAATATGTAGGAGAATGTCCCAGAGAAGAGGAAGATCTGGTACAATGGCCCTGAGGTGAGAGTGTTCTTAACCTACTGAAGAACAGCAAGGAGACTGCGGTGGCTGGATCAGATGGGAGAGAGTAATAATAGGAGGTGAGGCCAACAAGAGGCTGGATTGCAGAGACCTTGTCAATCCTCGGAAGGTCAAGGCTTTTACTCTCTATGAATGGGGAGCTGGCACAGGGTTTTACGGAGGAGTTACATAATCTGACTTGCATCTTCAAAGGACCCCTCTGGCTGCTGTCTTGGGAACAGACTAGGGAAGAAAAAGGGAGTGTGTGCATAGCAGCAGGAAGACTAGTCGGAGGCTCTTGTGATAAACCAAGCAAGATCTAGTACTGCCTCTGGCCAAGGTGATTGCTGTAGAGGTGGAGAGAAGTGGTTAGATTCTCGATATAATCTGAAGATAAAACCAACATATTTTTGAATGTTCACACTTACACTCAGAAATTAATATTTACATATATCGGAAAAGAATCATCATTATCCCAGGAATGATGTGCCTTTGCTTTGCATTCCAACCTGAGAAGAGAAAGAGATAGAGTGCATTGGGAATTGGCATGAAATCCTGCTTATCTGAGGGTGTGTTATAGAGCACATCAACAGCCTCCGAGATACAGGTGGAGGTGAAAGAGAATGAAAGAATGAAAACTCCACCACCACTGAAATGAACACAAAAGGCTCCAGGCCTGTGGGCTGAGATGGGCGTCTGCTCTAGCATCCAAATTAGTTAAGTTCCCTTATATACTTTCTGCCTTCAGATCAGGCTCTCTGGAGTATCTACATTTTAGCCAATGAGAGGCTGGACTTCTCCTCTCCTCCTTGTCTCCTACCTGGTAACCTGCTTCCCTTAGGGCTGCTCCCATATCCTGAGTATTTATAATCCCTTATTTGAGATTCACCTGAGGCTCCTTTTTTTCTTTTTTATTTCTTTCTTTCTGTCACCTCATAGCTCACCACAACCTCAAATTCCCTGGACTTAGGTGATCCACCTGTGTCAGCCTCCTGAGTAGCTGGGACTACAGGCACACTACCACTCCTGGCTATTCTACATTTCTTTTTCTTAAGAGATGGGGTCTCACCCTCACTCAGGCTGGTCTACGAGGCTGAGGGCTTCTCTCCCTCCTGACCTCAAGCACTCCTACCACCTTGGCCTCCCAAAGTGCTAGGATTACAGGCATGAACCCCAGTGCCCAGCCTGTGGCTTTGCTTTTAGTGTTTTGTATGAAGGAAGCTCCTCTTTGCAAAATCTAGCTTCACGATTTATTTAATAACATCACAGGCAATTAGAAACACACTTGGGGGGAGAGCGGCAGGGTTCAATGAATTGGCTGCATGGGAGGAGAGTGCAGGAGGTTAAGTACAGTAGGGAGAATGCCTCTGTGTGATGTCTCCAAAGGTCCCCACGCCTGGCCACTCAGTATAAGGCTCACATCTTAGCCATACTCTGACTTTTCAGGGCAGGCTGGGAGCGCCATGGAGAAAAGCCTCACGCACTCTGCTCCTTCGGGGGACTCTCCTTTAAGAAATGAGCTGAGGGAAGATCTCCAGTAGCAAGATTTATGCTGGTGGGAACAGTAATGCATTTCAATGAGGAATGATATATCCCAAAACATCTCTTTTTTCATTACACTGAGGTACAAAGTTACTATATTTATTAGATTTTTTAAAAGTCATAAACCATTTAGAGCCATTATCTTACAGACAGATTTGGAAATGTCATACAAGGCTTCCATAGGTGTAAATTAATACACAATCTTAACATCAAATGAAACTTTAAGGTTCCCCAATGAGAACCAAAGTCATATTTTAAGAGAACACCACAAAGATTTCAAAGTGTCTTAGCTTTTGCTCACTGGAATTGCAGTTTTTCACTTGAAACGGAGCATAATTCTTTGACAGAGGGCAGAAAACACAGTCTGTCTGTATACTCCTATGATGTGTGTACACAGGATAGCCATTGGGATACATTTTCACTTCTATTAGTTCTCTTAATTCCATGACAAATCCCAGTTACAGATGAGGAAACTGAGGCAGAGAGAATTTAAGTGACTCGCTAAGAGTGTAAGAGATAATTAGATAGTAGAGCCAGAGTAGAAGCGAGGACTATCTGACTCCGAGTCAGTGCCACCAAGTTCTATAAGACTACTCAGGATTGGCTCGGCGCCTGTGGCTCAAGCGGCTAAGGCGCCAGCCACATACACCTAAGGTGGCGGGTTCGAATCCCCAGCCCAGGCCACCAAACAACAATGATGGCTGCAACCAAAAAAATGGCCAGGCGTTGTGGCGGGCGCCTGTAGTCCCAGCTACTTGGGAGGCTGAGGCAGGAGACTCGCTTGAGCCCAGGAGTTGGAGGTTGCTGTGAGCTGTGATGCCATGGCACTCTACCCAGGGGGATAGCTTGAGGCTCCGTCTCAAAAAAAAATAAAAAATAAAAATAATAATAAAAAAAAAGACTACTCAGGATTCAGGGAAATTTATTTTTGCAATAAACCTCTTGCCGTCCATCCCTTACTAGACCCCAACACACTTGCCCTGGCTACATTCAGGCAGTGCAGCCTTTAGAAAGGATGACCAGAGTGTCATTTCTGTGTCAGATCCACTCTCTTCTCTGCTGCACTCTGCTCCATGCCCAGCAGGCTGCCCCACACAGACCCTCAGGCTCCTGTGCACTCTGCCTTTCCCTTCCGTCTGGCCACGAGGGAGCACACGGGGAGAGCAGAGTGTTGTTCGTTCCTTCAGTTCCTCCCTTGCAGGGCTGCTGCAGGTGGTCTTACTCCTTCAGATGGAGATGGATGTTCCTCTAGGGGAGTTTCACTCTCTGTGCCTCTCTCTTCAAGGCAGATGTGGGAAGAGCACGCAGCAGTGACCAGCCCCAGGTTCTGCACTACACCTGGTGGTTCCTCCCCATTTTGGCCCCACTTTCCTAAATAATTCCTTTATTAAACTCTCTACAAATTATCCAGTTTGAGTGTGCCATCTGTTTCCTGACTGACACAGGGGGCGTCTTGTTGATTTTGCTATCATAACGGGGATTAGTGGCTAAATTCCTCAAGAAAATAAGCAAATGTTCCCTTAATGAGAAAATCCAGCTGGTGTTGATGCAGAGGAAACGAAGTCAAATGGGGGCACAGTGATGAGAGCTTCACTAACATGGGGGGTCCTGCCAGAGTTTACTGACGGGGTATGGTAATCACCTGTGAGAGAACCAGCTCCAGCAAGCAGGGTGACCACTCCATCTGTGTCTGCTGCCCAGGCGGGCCTCACCCATGTGCCAGGACAACTGATCAAAGTCTCCAGTTGGCAGAGGACCACACAGTAACAATACTAACATGAGTATTAATTATACCAGCAGCTTTCTCAAAATTAATATAATTTATAGATAAGGAATTTGAGGATCAGAGAGGTTAAGCAACTCCATCATACTCACTCAGCTAACAAGTAGAAGAACCAGGATGTGAACCTAGTTCTGTCCTACCGTGAAGCTCATTGCAGAGGTCTCATGAGCCCCTAAATCAGTGGTTCTCAACCCTCCTAATGCCGTGACCCTTTACTACAGTTCCTCATGTTGTGGTGACCCCCAACCATAAAATTATTTTCGTTGCTACTTCATAACTGTAATTTTGCTACTGTTATGGATTGTAACATAAATATCTGATATGCAGGATGTATTTTCATTATTACAAAGGGGTTGCGGCCCACAGGTTGAGAAGCACTGCCCTACAGCATCCTGCAACTCAGATTTGGACTCCTCTGTTAGACTCGTGGTTTGGCTCTTGTTTGTATCACTGGCTCCCATTTGGGGGGGCGGGGGGTTCTTGGCCTTATCTCACGATGTGGCTTCAGTTCTTCTCCATAATCATCATTTTGATCATGAATACTCTCTTTCACTTACCGCAATTCCACACTGGCCCTGAAATGCAGTACCGCCTTCCTAGATAGAGGTTTTGTTTCCGTTTCCACTTGTTTTTTCCTGAGCCAATATTTTTGGGACCAATAAAATCCCTAGCAGGCTTAAGCCATATTGTTTGAAAATCCATTTTCTCCCCAGAAATTATTCAGGAAAGGATTACACCAAGGAGACACAGATAACAGACAGCGTTCAATAGCAAAAGGCCTAAGCGCTTAGAAGCCCAGCTTAGTGGCCAGAATTTAGCTGAACTCCTTGAAAATCACCAACCCCAAAAGTTATGACTTGCAATAGCTAAATATCAGAATTTGCAGAATCCCAAAGATTTAGGGAAAAGTTCATATGTTTTTTAAAAAGAAAATTTCAAAAACATCCAAATCCAAATTATCACTTTTCTCACCAGCCTGCTCTTCTCTGAAAAAGTGCTATTGCTGTTACATTTTGCATTCATTGATAACTTTCAAATTACCACTCAAACTTCCGAAATTAGCAAATAACAATTTTATATTTGTCAAATAGGTTATAAGCTGCTTACCAATAACTAGAATCACTTAGATCTAGATATCAGCAAATGAATAATAAATCCTAGGCCCTGACATAAATCGTCTGAAAAGACACTATCTCAAACATTGCATTTCTGCACTAGATTTAGAATGAGACATTGACAATAAAAGGGTCTTCTCAGAAGTTTGATGTAAGAATCCTATTTTCTTCTTTTTCATTTAAACACACACACTCTCACACAAATTTGATTCCCTTTTACTGTGATTTTTCTAGTATCAATGAAGCTAATTGAGCCCATTAAATTTCCAAATACAGACTCTACCCTCGGTCCTTAACCAGAATACTTCCCAAGCATCTCTAATTCCAGTGTTTTAATAACAATGACGTGACCACCTGAAAGCAAGGTGGCCATTTTCTCCCAAAGATCTCCCCTGGTCCTTTTCACTGAGAGTTCTCATAGCCTTGGCTGGGAAATCAAGTCCTAGAAAACAAAAGCAAAATAGTCTATTGGCAGCCTGCAACAAGAAGTCATTACTAACACTAGCTCTTGCACCTGTCTTCCTCCTGCCTCTTCCACAGCTCTCTCATACCCATTATCTCCCCTGACCCCTACCAAAATGCTGGTTGGCTGACAGGTGTTTACACTGGAGTTTTCTTATTGGAAATTACATGCTAACAACACAGCATGTCCGAGGGAAAAAGTCACCCATCGTGAAAATTATCCTGGAAGACACCATCCAGGAAGACACTTTGTTAAATACCAGCATAATAACTTCAACAAGGGTGACACAGCATTAGATCAGGGAGCTGTTTCTTTGATGAAATATCCAAATGTGTGGTTGGTTGTGTTTAGAAACCATGTTGTTGGGCAAATATATGCACACTCACCTTACACACACACAATTCTGTCCCAGAATTGTACTGCTCCTGAGTTTCTCCCACCAGGCATGGCATGCCACAATTGAGACCCACCAGACTAGAGAGAGGAAGGTCAGAGTCACACCTCCCACATCACACTTACTTTGTGGGGTATGCTCAGTGAGTGGGAATGTGAGGGGAGGCATTCACACTATTTAAATTATCTCCCCGCCCCTACTTCTTTCTCTGCAAAGCTCCTTTAATTATTGATATAATATGTATATGAAGCAAATTCCACCACATCTCCAATTTACACCTAAGAAAATGAGGGTGGGAATGCCAAGGTAAGCTGACCTCTTACCACTGCAGGAAAGGGATGACCACTGGCACTAGAACCACAGCATTAAAGGCCTGAAAGGGAAAGGACTTAGCGAGAGAGAGCACTCTATGGACCAGACATGTTGACATAGATTCATTTCCTCTCATAGCAGCACTAAGAGAAATGTTTTATTACTATCATTTCAGAGAGGAGGAAAGGGGTGCAGAGATGTCAATGGTAGAACCAAGAGGAAAGGAAGTCCGTGCCTCCCTGATCCCCTAACCCCAGCCTCAGCTGTGAATTACTGAGTTAGAAGGACCTTCCAGAAACTACAGTGTAGCTATCCACTGACATCCAGGTCCCCACCTGGGTCTGAAACTGCCTATCACCCAGCTGGGAAGACTTCTACCATTATTCATGGGCCCAAGTCCCTCACTCTAAATGCTGGAAGATCCCAGCCCCAAAATAGCTGTCCTCCTGGTAGCCACCCCTTCTGTTTGGGAAATTTAAAAATCTCTTTCCAGTCTTCTCACCTCTAAAAGAAGAAATGCTAAACTCCCTAATCATGTCCCCCCTTTAGGGGGCTTTCCATGGATGTGTACCCACTGAAGTTCATAAACAAACTCATAAGCGAACCAGTTTAGCACAAAGTGCGGAGTGCATACTACACAACTCATAAATGGCATTTTGACAAAGTGCCAACTTCCCAGCGCTCCTCATTTTATTCCTATGACAAAACTAAGCCGTGCTCAGTTCCCTCTGATGTATTGCTCCCATGAATTAAAGATGTTCCTTGACACTAATTCACCCTGCCTCTCTGACTGCCCACTATGCCCTTTGCATTAGTCATGGGAGTGGGCAAGTTCCTGAGGAGATAAGATTCCCAGTCGAATTCTCTATTGATCTCGCTGTACAGGGCACCTCATTAAGCAGCTGGTAGAGTCTGCTAATGCAGCGTCCCAGGTTCCAGTTAATGCCTGTAACTTTTTTTTTTTTTTGAGAGTTTGGCAGCAGGGAATTCTGGCTCTCTCTCAAACTCAAAACACAATCTTTGAGAATATTTATGCTAACAAATAAAGCACATCTATGTGAGTAAGAGAAATCCTTGCTTATAAGAAAATGATTTCACAAAGCTTGCACTAATTAATCAAATAATGGAGGGGGAGCATCAACTCGATGGCTCTACTTCCTCTGCTGGGGGGTGAAAGTTTAAAAGAAACAACGGAAAGAGAACTGGACTGAGAGTCAAGAGACTTGGATTGCTACTCTTAGCTTCGCCTCTAACCAGCTGTGTGTCTGGGCCAAGACACTTCATGTCTCTGGTCTTCATTTTCCAATGTATAAAAATGCATGAGTACCTGAAATAATTTTTTTCTAGTCACATAATTCTGTGATTTAAGTTCTCTTCTGGGCTGTCCTTTAAAAGTATTCTTGTTAAGATGGTAGGAGGGGTCAAATGGAATTATATCAAGATACTTTGGGTTCAAGATTTATCCTCTTTTCAATTGCAACAACATTAAATTGTTTAACTTCCAACTGCTTTTAAAATGCACAAAAATGTCTTCTGATCTATACTATGATAAGCTGTGGTCATGGTTTAGTTATTGATAGGGTCAGACAGAGATCTATGAGAGATATCTAAGTACATGGAAGTTTGTGAATTATTATCACTAATTTGATAACTAAAACATTTTTTACTCACCGCCCTGAAAACAGTCTTGGGAATAGAGTAAGAAATCTGTGGGATCATCACACTGGGAGGATACCTGCCTTCCAAAGATGACTCTCTATTCCCTCCTACGTCCCTTTCTCATCTCATAATTCCTTCCTGTCTGTTCCCTCCCAATTTACAGCTGAAATTCAAGAAAGTTCACTGGCAAGATAATATTTTTTTCAAGATGGCAGAAGATCCAAATCACATAAGCAAGACATTAAATAGTCTAGCACGGCAACCAGCCCTCTGCTGAGCCAAAAATGTACACTCAATAAATACTGATCAGTTGACTGATTGATCTATTGCTGGGGACCTGTCTCTCATTTCCTGTCCCACTGTGCTGAGAGGCCAGACACTTGATGTTTCCCATTTAAATGATCTGTTTCTCCATTCTCCTGAGCTGTGAAATACAGGTGGCAGCAACTGTCTCTAATGTATTCTCCAGAATTCTACAAGAACTGATGGGATCATATCTGTGAACTGTTCTGAGCTCCTCAGACAAATGATACCACCCACAGAAAGGCCGTGTGATTGGGAAGCACTTATGCATGCAGCGGATGGCAGCACTTCTGAGGGACACCCTCAGGAAATTGGAAAGCCAAACACGCACACAAGCAAGAGTGCAGTGGAGGAGGTTCATGCATTATGGATTTCTGACCAGCTATAAATAATACATTGTTCAAATTTTAAAATGCAATAAGTAAACTACTGGATGCCATTAGTGTTGTGTACACAAATATTTTAAAAGCTCCATGTAAATATCCCATAGTCACTTCGGTTAATTGTGATCAAAGGAACATATGTCCTCAAATCTACACTAAGCCTATAGAGGTAGGGTGAGGAAACACAGGGCTGAGTGAGTTGAAGAGCCCTACGTGGGGAAACCCAGATTATAGTGTACTTTTCTCATCTTGCAGTGATGTATATGACTGCAAAAAACACTGGCTACATTCAAGTATTTCCAAGGGAAGGAGAAAAAGTATGGAAAAAGGAGAGAGCTAAATTTATCAATTCAGAGTCTTCAATTTAATCTAAGTTGCAAATAGCTAGAAAGTTGAAAATGTAGCTGTAGACCTTTATAGGAGAAAGGTTAGCAATTTGGCAATTCACAGAGATGAGGAGAACCAGGCACCCCCACACTATCTATTTGTCCAGATGTAATTTTTTTTTTTTTGCAGTTTTTGGCTGGGGCCAGGTTTGAACCCGCCCACCTCTGGTATATGGGGCTGGTGCCCTACTCCTTTGAGCCACAGGTGCCACCCCAGATGTAATTCTTGTTAACTGTCTATGAAAGTATCATTGGCATTTCTAAGTCTGGGTCACTGTCTTAGTCCATCAGCTATTTCCATAACAGAATACCTGAGATGAAGTGATCCATAAAGCACAGAAATTTATTTGGTTCGCAGTTTGGGAGGTTGGGAAGCCCAAGAGCATGGTGGCAGCTTTTTTGCCCTGCATCCTAACATGGAAAACTAAAACAGGAGGGCAAGAAAGTAATCCAGTTCACAAAAAGTAACGCAGTCCCTAGCACCATTAATTCCTGTCCACCCTATGACCCAAACACCTCTTAAAGGTCCCATCACCGCTAACACCATTACATTGGGAATCAAATTTCAACATGAGTTTTGGAAGGGACAGACGATATTCAAACCACAGCGTTCACCCAGGAAAGGCATGGGGTTTAGGTTGAATTCATCTCAGGCCTTAGTCTTACTGTTCCAGCAATGATGAGGCTTAACATTACCAAAAAATGTATAGCTTTTAACAAACTAAAAATTTCCCAAGAAACTGTCATACACTACCAGAATGGCAACATGTCATCTTAAGATTCATAACAATTAATCAGACTGAACATTTGCATTGGATTAACCAGAACATTCCTTGAAAAGTCAAAATTTTAGAAAGTTGCTTGATGATCTGGAACAAGGGTTGAAGAAATTCTTCTGAAAGGTCAGACAGTAAATATTTTATTCTTTGTGGCTCATGTGGTCTATGTCAGACCTAACCAACTATAAGCCAAGTTTGGCCTGTAGGCCATAGTTCAAAAACTCTTATCAAGAGAAAGGGAAGTTGATCATTCAATGCTAAATGGCACTTGGCTCAGATAGCTTTCTATAAGGTCATTATTATTGGCATTCATCTTCTTGAAAAAAATTCTCAGATGAGCCCTGGGTATTTCCCTCTGTTTCTCTCTTCTTCAAGATACACATGGCTGGCAACTTCCTTTGGTAATATACCATGCTTTTTTAAGCAACATTGATATCTCTTATCTTATAATTTCATTATGTAAGGAATAATACACATCTTTTAGTCTTATAAGCAAAATAAAAAACAAAGTGAGCAGTTAAGAAATGACTGTGATTCTCTTCCTGATTGTGATGGAATGATACCTGGAACCTACGTGAAATCACTCATGGGAACATACCAAGGGCCCAGATGGCAATCTGAGAGGGGCTTGGCTCAGGCTTCAGCCCGTGTAAATGGTGCTTAGACATCAACTCATTCATTCTCATTTTGATCTGGTTCAAGCATTAGGAAAAGTCCTGCCTGGTCTCCCCCCAACTCCCAAATGTCAGAAGCAATAAACTTGTGGCTGTGGAAAAAAAAAAAGAAAAGAAAAGAAAAGAAACTGGTGGATGACAAACTAAAAAAGCATTTTGTTTGGGTTTGGTTTGGGTTGCAGAAATGGGGTCACTGCTATAACATGCCTGTCAGGACTTCTTGGGGTTCAGCAAACTGGCACCATGCCTGCTCTCAGGCCTTGGGAGCTGCCAATGCACTTTAACCTCCGTCTCTCCAGGGTGTTAGCATCTCTCATTGCTGATGAGCGCCATCTGCTCCCTCAGCTCTCTGAGCCAAATGGGAAAAAGCTTTCCCTTTTTTAACATCTCACCACTCTCTGCCTGGCATCTATTAATACAAATGGGACATGGATGGATACCCTGGAATTATATGCCATATTCTGTTTATGCAGATGCATGGATATATTTGTCTCAGGGGAGGATACATAGCTTTCTACAAATTCTCAAAGTGGTCAGTAATCCCCCCCAAAATGGAAGCAACAGTCACGATGTAATTGATTATAACGGAAATGCATCAAATACAGATTTACTTATACAAGTTCAACTATAAGAATTGAACAGAAAGAGAGACATTGAAAAAGAGAAATAACAATTTAAATAATACAGGAAAACCCATCCACTTTTATACTCAATAAGTACATACCCGAGGGGGAGCCTGAGATATGGACATAAATCTGTAGTCCCCAATTGGGAATAAATGCTCAATGAGATTATAATATTTCTTTCAAGAAATACAAGAAGTACATTAAAGAACATTATTCAAGAAGGATAGTCTCTGCAAGACCATGCTCTTGACAGACTTGGAAAGAGGAAAATAATACATACTTTCTCCCAAAGGAGTCTGTGTTCTTCCTTCCTTCTCCTTAGCCTCTTTTATTTTCTTGCCCCTTCCCACTTGTCATGTCAAAACCCTCCTCTTCTACCACCTCGTTAGAAATACTGCCTCTGAAATTCTATAGAAAACATTGCTCGCATCGCTCCTGGCTGGAAAATGCAGTGTTTCTACTTTCCCTAGACTTGGGTTTAATTTGCAAACCATAGCTAACATGCTCAAACAGAAACAAAGAAAGAAAGGTAGCCTGAATGTGAATGTCAGTTCAAACTCTCTGTCCAGCTAACTGGAACCCTAATGGAATCACTGACCCTGCCCCCCTCCCCATGACAGAACACAAAGCATCCCTTCAGGCAACCATCTCAGAAATAGTGCATGAGTTCTGGGGAATTGGTTATTTAAGAAGAAATAACTACTCTGGAATTTCTCTTCCCCCATTAACTCCTAGAGTTTATCTCTTTCCAGGGTTTTTGACAAAAATCACAGATGTTATTAAAAGTATTTATCATGAATAGCCTAGAATTCAAACCCATCCTCCTATCCTGCAGGGCCAAATCTAAGTCTCTTCTCTTCCCTGTGGCTTTTCCTGAATTCTATAACCCACACTAGTTGTTCCCATTCTCTGAATTCCACCAGCAAGGCCCTCAGTACACCATTCCTTTTCTCGGTAAAAGAGAACTTTGATAACCATATAACCTTCTGTGATTACCTAGGCTGTTGATGTATGTAAATTTGAAGCTCAGAAAAATGAGGAACACTCATTTCTTGCCACTCTCTTACCGTCATCCCTTTCCCAATGTGCTTTGCATGCCGTGTTCAAAATACATAGTTCAGTGAATGAATAAATAAGTGATATGTTTCTCTACAGAGAAAGCTAGAACTTCACAGAAGTATTGGTCTCTGACAAAATGGGATATTAAAAAACCATTGCCAACTTAGGACAGGCTAATAGAGCGTGAAGGAAGAGAATGTCCTCTGATAGCAAATTTCACTAATCTTCACACTGAACTCCTGACCTAGGAAGTAGAGAACTATATGAAAAATCAGCTGATAAAGAAACAAATAGAACCCCTATCCACTTGATCAGCTGATAAAACAAACTAATTGGACCCAGAAATCTCACCACCCCCATCTACTCAAAGAAAAATAAATCATTATATCAAAAAGATGCCTACACTCATATGTGTATTACAGTACTATTCATATAGCAAAGATATTAATATTCATTCAACCTAGGTGTCTATCAACGGATGATTGGAAGAAAATGTGATACACACACATACACAAACACACACACCATGGAATATTACTTGGCCATAAAAAAGATTTGAATCATGTCTTTTGCAGCAACATGGATACAACTGAAGGCTTTTATCTTTTTATTTATTTATTTATTTAGAGACAGAGTCTCACTCGGTTGCCCCAGGCTAAAGAACCGTGGCATCATCACAGCACACAGCAACCTCAAATCTTGGGCTTAAGCATCCTTTTGCCTCAGCCTTCTGAGCAGCTGGGACTACAGGCACCCATCACAACACCCAACTAGTTTTTCTATTTTTAGTAGAGCCAGGATGTTGCTCTTGCTCAGGCTGGTCTCTAACTCCTGAGCTCAAGCAATTCACCTGCCTCAGCCTCCCGGAGTGCTAGGATTATAGGCTATTATCTTAATCAGAGATGTCCAACCTTTTGGCTTCACATTGGAAGAAGAGTTGTGTTGGGCCACACACTAAATACACAAACACAAACAAAGGGTGATGAGGAAAAAAAAAGTCATCATTTTCATGATATCCACCACAATAAATAAGGAAAAAGTCCTCACAAAGTCCACATGCAGTGGGCCACAGGTTGGACACTTTTGTATGTAATAACTCAAAAGCAAAGTCAAATGCCCTGTATTTTTACTTGTAAGTGGGAGGAAATGATGTGTACACATGGACATAGAGTAGAATATTATACATCAGAGATATGGAAGGGTAAAGGGGTGAAGGGTGGGGTGAAGGGTGAAAAAGCACTTAATGGGTACAATGTCCACTGTTTGGGCAATGGTTACACTAAAAGAACAGACTTCACATCTACTCACTGTATCAACGTAAGAAGCTGCATTTGTGCCCCATGAATATGTAAAAATTGTTTAAAGATTAAAAAGAACAATGAAAGAAAAAATACAGACCGATATTGCTAATGAATATTGATGATATCAGAAAGCACCTAAGGGTGAAAATATAACGGATTTTCAGGCTAGACAGCAGGGGTGATGAGGACAGGCTAGTCTAGTTCTGTGGACCAGGGAAGAGACTCTCCAGCCTGCGAATGGGAGACATCCTGCTCCCTTAGAGGGTGAGGCTAAGACTGGGCAAGACCTGGCAGAGAGGAAGAAAGCTGTGCCACCCAGTTCCACAGCATACAGCAGACCCTCCTCCTGCTCAAATGATGGTGAGATAGATGGAAGACTGAAACAACTGATGACAGCAATCAGAGCCACTGCAAGATGGGACAGAGCAGGACTCACCAACAGGCCCCCAGCTGTGGAAGTGGAGGACATAGCACCTTGGGTTGGCCAAGGAGGAGGATGAACCACAGAGCCTTGGCTACAAGGGAAACTTTAATGAGGCCACAAAGGTGAGACCTCAGCACAGCCAGGGAAACTCCAGGCTGAGTCTTGTATCTCCAGGATCAAGCACAGCATCTGGCTCATAGTAAGGGCTTAATAGATAGATACGTGAGGAAGAAGGAAAGGAGTTTGGCTGGTGGGAGCTCAAATCAAATGACTGCAGTGGTCATTATGGCTGCCCATAAGCCTTGTTTTGTTTTTCCTGCAGTAGCCTCAGACCTAGAAATGTCTATCAGACTTCCATAGACAGATAATGAGACCATTATCACAGATAATTATAAGACCAAAAGAATCACATCTGGAGAAATAAATAGCAAAATAATTAACAAATACATTCTTAACTATGCATAGCCATTAAAGACAGAGACATATGCACAACCCAACCCAGTGTGGAAAATTCAGGCATAATAAATACCAAGGAAATTGAAGATCTTTGAATCAGCCCATGATGACTCACTTGATTCTTTAGAAAAAGTCTCTCTCCATCCGGGAGATATTGTCATCCTGTTTTTAAGCAGTCTTTTTAAACCTCTTAGACTGGCAAGGGAAGGATGCATCAAATTATGTCACATGAGTCACTTAGATTTTTTATTCAGCATGAGGTTTTCAAATTATAAAAGCAATCTATATGTGTTTACAAGGTGAAACCGTAAAGAGATTTATAAAGAGCTAGTCATCTGCCCAGCATCTCCACAACCACCCCCACCCCATCCAACTCTCACCCCTTGTCCCAGATAGCGGAGTATCAACAGGCTGGTATGTGTCACTTCATGCCTTCACACTCATTCATCTAAATGCACTCAAGCATTTACACACAGAGGAGACTTTAGTCATTTGATTTCCCCTAAACAGATTTATATTTATTAATATGCAACTTGCTCTTTTCACCAAATAATACATTATAAGAAAGCTTACAAATTAGAATAAATTTGTTGTCTTTCATTCTAATTTCTCAATGAACATACTCACATACAGAAACACAATTTGACATAAATGGGATCATACCATAAATGCAGTGGTATCCGAGCTTTCTTCTATTTTGTTTTTTCTTTAAAAAAAAAAATCCTCATCTCCTCCTTTTTCCGCCTTCTCCCTTCCTCCACCACTGTTTAGACAACCCACATTCACAGCCACATATGTATTCTTCTGTACTTTTCCTCATGATTTTATACTTCACATGAATCAATAAATAAATGCCATGAACTTAAGATGCACCATTTGGTAATGTACCACTGAGAAAGAAAAATTATCCCAGTAAAAGAGAATAATAGAAGCCCCAACTTCAAGGCAGGAAGGGCCACATCTCAATGTTAGGTAAAACGGGAAGTAAACTCTCAGTGAAAAAAAGAAAGAACCCTTTGTGCTTTGCCTGGACTCTGGGAGAAAGGAGAAAACAATGAAAATCTCTCCTGAGAGTTTGATCAGAAACTAATCATCACACAGACTTGTGGCCTGAATTCACACGACCAGTGAGATTCTTATAAAAGTAAAGCTGCACCAATAGAATTTAATGTAATATGGCCTCAGTTTAGTGATACCCCTGCAGGTGACCCACAGGAGCAAACACAAACCCTTTTGGTGCTAACAGTCATTATCAAACCATCATTTGTAAGATGAATCCAAAGTGCAGAAAGTTGAAACAGGGAGAAAGTATCAAATATTTGAAACTCATGAATTTTATGGTTTTCATTGTAAAAAGGTTTTCATGTTTCTCTGTTTTACTATGGTCATTTAACAATAGCTTTCAAAGCACCTTCTACGACAACAACATAGCCCAATTTATCCTCCTTGATGGCTGAAAGATACTGCACAGGGTAGATGAATCTGTCCATGCAGCCATCTTTGTATTGATAGGCATTTTGTTTCCTTCTTGTTTTCTTCTTTCTTTTACATATATTCTTAGGTTCTGATCATTTTCCTTTTATGACATGGCATCTAACGAGTAGGTTCAGGGGTCTATGTATTTTTAAATATAATTAGATGTTTCCCATAGTATATAAAAGGACACTCGCCCCCACATCCCCAGCAGCAATAGTTGTCATCCTCTTTAACTTTTGGCCTTCTTTTCTGAACCCATGAAGGCATCCCTTGCTCTCCTGTAGATCAAGGAGAAATACTTCGAGGATGAAAAGTGAGCTTTCATGTCCATTTTGCCTCTGTCGCTTTAATCTAGGAAAATAGAGGCCAGGTCAAAAGGCCACTGTGCCTGTCCTTCTCGAGGGGGGCAAAATCACATGAGCTCTCTGATCCTATGAACTGCAACAGCTTTAGTCACTGCCCATGTCACAGGGACACACCTGTGCACAAAAGACTCAAGGGCTAGGCCAGGTTTGATATACTATTCCACCATTATCCTGAGTGCTCACTTTGGGGTCTGAAGGAAACTGGAAGCCACACTGGTCAGATGAATGCAAGATGACATCGTTGGGAAAAAAGGATTCCATGGGGAGAGCCCATGGCCTCTGATAAAAGGGAAGGTTATTGCTCCCCCAAATGAAAATCCTATTTAAAGACAATATGTCAGTTTGAGACCAGCCTGAGCCAGAGAAAGACCTCATCTCTAAAAACAGCTGGGCATTGAGGCAAGCACCTATTGGAGCTACTCTGGAGGCTGAGGCAAGAGAATTGCTTGAGCTACTCTGGGGCTGCAGCAAGAGAATTGCTTGAGCCCCAGAGTTTGAGGTTGCTGTGAGCTGTGACACCAAGGCACTCTACCTAGGGTAACTTTGTCTCAAAAAAAAAAAAAAAGACAACATAAGGTCCTCAGACCACATCCCTCTTTCATTACTTTTGATCACAAGGATTAGATGAGAAATGGTAAAAGAATATTAATGATAGTTCAGAAATGAAGATTCAATTTACTTATAACTGAGAGCAATCATTTCCTTGCCATTAATATGCCTTAAAAAATAATTTGAGTTGCATGGAAGATATTTTTCAAGTCTCTGCTGCCACCCACAGGTTGAGGTGGCAACAGTGGGATAAAATCCTCAACAGCATTCATGAAAATTATGCTCTTCATTGACTTATATAATATTGTTATACTGTATTTACATAATTTTTATTGTGTGCATATTTACACACACAGAGGCATGTGGTGGGTGATGAATAAACAAGGTATCACTTAAACGCACTCCAGGTTTGGCACTTTTCCATAGCAAGTAAATCAGTATCGTCAAAATTGGAGTTGCCATTTAATTAAGCTTGTATATGAATAGTCCCATGGCCTTCTGAGACATCTATGTCTCGCTGAGCCAGTCTGGATTGTCACGGTAAAGGGACAGTATTTAAGAAGATGGAGATGTTGCAAATGAGACCAAATTACAAAGGCTTCTGTCTAGGAAGAAAGCATTGCAATATTCCTCTAACTGTGGCTAAAAATTCTTTTCAGTTGAAGATCAGGCTGAGATTGAACACACCCAGGATTTCATGAGGTTGATATTATCCCCACCATTTTTCAGGTAGAAATAAGATCCCCCCCAAATCAATTATTCGCTTTTCCAAGGCTTCCCTCAACCAGCAACAACAACCATTCACTCGGAGCTTTGTAACCAAGGTTGATTTTTTCAAAATAACATATTAATGATAATGTTTTTAATTATATGAGATGGTAAGATAACACCCAAAAATAATTCCTGTTGAAGGGAGCATTTTCATATAGAGAACCTATTGTTTCAGGAAATATCCTTCACTTGAAGACCCTTAACTCTCAAATAGCATCTTCCATGCAAATAGTCATAGCCCTTCCCACGATAGCCAGTGAATTCCAACCTGGTGACCGAGCAAGATAAGCCTCAGCACCCCCATCGGTCCACATCTGCCTCTACCAAATCACTCCAGTGACAGAAAAACTTGAAAATTCTGCACATCCAGTTATCACTAATTTGGAAAATAAACAATGTCATTCTTACATCAATAGAAAATAGTCTGAAATTTCAGTCTCTAAATTCGCAGGACTAAGCTTTCAATGAAACAATCACAGAATATCTGATAACCATTCCTTCCCAAAGTCTGGGTTATAACTAAATGACATCTCATGAGGGACATCTCCATCCTGGGTTGGGAGGTGATATGCCCAACTCAGGCCAGGCACTTTCCAATCTTTCATCATTAGGGTTTCAAAAAAATGTACAGTCCAGACTGACCCAGGCCATCTGGCTATCTTGCATGTCCTTGGCAGAAGTCACACAATGGCTCCAATCTGGGAAACATCGTGAGGGGCTCAGCATAGAAAGTCCAGAGCCAGACTTGAGTCCAAATCCTGTCCCTTCTACCTTCCTAACTGTAACTTTGGGCAAATTATTTAACCTCTTTGTGCCTCATATAATCTAGCTGTTGAATGGTGAAAATAGTGTCATTCTCACAGAATATTTCTGAAGATTGAAATCCATTAATACACTTTTCTAGAACTGTGTCCAACATTTTATGTTCTTTGAAGTATCTCTTCCATACAATCCTCCTTAGAGGTTACACTAGTTTGCAGTGCCCCCAACAGTGTATAAGAGTTCCTTTCTTTCTGTATCCACCCCCAATGTCTATTGTTTTGGGACTTTTTAATACAAGCCATTCTCGTTGAGTTAGATGATATTTCACCATGGTTTTTGATTTGCATTTCCCTAATGATTAGAAACTCTGAGGATTTTTCATGAGTCTCTTAGTCATTAGTCTGTCTTCATTTGAAAAGTTTCTGTTCATGTCTTTCACCCACTTTTTAATAGGGTTGTTTGGTTGTTTCTTGCTGATTTGCCATTTGATCCAGCAATCCCACTTCTGGGGATATACCCCCAAATAAAAATGGTCATTTTGTTAAAAGAATACCTTCACTTGAATGTTGATAGCAGCACAATTCACAGTCACAAAGACGTGGAAACAAGCCAAGTGTCCACTAATACAGAAATGGATTAATAAAATGTGATATATGCATACTATAGAGTACTATTTGGCCATAAAAAATGGTGACCTAGTATTCTTTGTGACAACCTGGAGGGAATTAGAAATCATTCTTCTAAGTGAAATATCACAAGAATGGAGAAACAAACACATGTACTCAATACAAAATTGGAACTAATCCATCAACACTTAAGTTCACATATGGAAGTAAATCTCAATGAAAATCAGGCTCATGGAGGATGGAGTAGGAAGGGGTGAGTAAATTCACCCTTATTGGGTACAGTGCCCCCTATCTGGGGAGAGGCCATGCTTATGTGTATAATTTTGATTCAATCTATACAAAAACAAAGTATGTAAACACAACATGGGTACCCCCTCGTGGTCAGAAATTGTTTTTTAAATTTTTAGAAGAAGTGTGTCCAATACATAGTAATCTCTATGAATATTAACTTTTAAAATTGTTACCCAAAGACATTTTAGAAAATAAAAAAAAAAAAAAACACCTCAAACTAAGCATGAGAAGTTGGGAGAGGGGAAGAAGCCCACAGAACAAAATTGACTACAATAATTTCCTGACTTTAAGTAATGTGACGCTTTTGCATCAGGCAAGGTTACAAGCAGAGCACTCTGAAGACTTCTGTGGGAGGCCAGCACCTGTACAAGTTGTGAAAATTGGCTCTAGCCTGGAGGAACTCAGCCTGCCGCATTCCAAGTACTAATGCTCATTGCCATTTTTTCCCTTAAGTTAAAAGTTTAAATTGGCCTATGTCATGTTAACCTAAGTCAGAACCTCTACTTTAAAGTTCAGAATTCAATTAGCAGGGACAAGTAATTACTTTTACCTCACTGGCAGGCAATATTCTTCAGAGAGATGAAGTTCATACTTCACTTCTGGCAAGAGTTCCAAGATCTGTTGCTGCAGATCTTTGACTCCTGCATACTTGGCCAGAGGCCAGACTGAGCCCTGATGAACCCCAGCTGCTGCCAATAGACACCCTCTCACCCAGCAATAGAAACACAGATCTCTTATCCTCTGGGATGGGACCTCTTGGAGCTCTGGCTGGCAAAATATGCAGAATGTTTTGCTAACAGCTTTTCCACTCAACCCTCTGGAATGGTCACCTGTTAATATTTATTCACATCAATAATTCTGAGAGTGTGTGTGGATGGCTGCTTTTGACAGCTGAGTCCTGTGTGGCTCATGCTTCATACCTGGAGGGAGAGGTCCTGAGTGTGAGTCCTCACTGTGCCATTCACTGATGTGTAACTTGGAGCAATTCACTTCATTTCCACCAGCCTTGGTTTCCACCATGTATAAATGAAACTCTTAGTATCTTCCTTCTGGACATGGTCAGCAATTAGATGAGGTCATTTAAGTAGGAAGACCTGGAAATATATAAAGGCTTGCTGTTATTCTGTAGGGTCAGTTCCAAACAAATATCTAAAGGAATGATTTTTAAATTCCCCCAACTCTATCTGGCAAGCGATTTGCTGGTAGGTGATGTCTTTCATCTCTAGCACAATAACTGAGACACAATAAAAATTTGATAAAAGCTTACCGAAGGAACAAAAAGGCATGAGGGCTGATATTTCCAATTATGTGCTTGTCCTGAGATTTGGACTTGGTGTCCTGGTTTAACCCAAACCGGAAAGCATAGATAGGCTACGGCTACGTAGAGATGCAAAGAGCAGACACAGAGATGCACGATACTGAGCGAAGAGCTCGTATTTAAATCACATTTTAATATAGCAGAGGACCCAAAGGCAATGGGGACAATGAAAAAAGAATATTTTATCTTTATTTAATATCAATTTTAAATATTATGGGGACTGACTTGCCTCCCAACCCAAGATAAATTCCACTAAAAGAAACTACGCTGCTTGGAGAGGTGAACTGTTTGTCCAACGTCATTCACCCATGGGATCTCAGGTCTTTGGACTCTACACCAGTGCTCTGGGCCCTAGGTGTACACATCCAGGTGACCATGAAAAGTCTTTCAGATTAAGAGTGGCACATAGCAGCAATCACACACCCTGACATCCCCAAATCGGAACACAGGTTGTCTGCACTGGAAGGCTCAAATCTCTGTATCAGGCTCCCGAGTAGTTGCACAGTCACAGAGCAGCTGTACCAGCCCTGAGACTCATGTCTTGAGTTCTGCTTCAGCTCTCCAAAACTTGGTATTAACTAGCCCCATCTGCTCAAGAAATTGGACCAGCCATTATGAGATGACAAATATCACCAGTGATGCCCTGGTCATCCCAGATCCCAAATCAGGCCTTTGATATTCACAAGAGCCCAGATAAGTCTTGGCATGCTACTGCTTGGGACCTTGTGACTCAGAACAGCAACCTCCTGCTGTGGGACCACTCTCACAGCCGAGTGGGTTGCCCAGACCCTGTCCACCACCTGCTGACTTCTTCCTGAGCTCCACCTCCTACAGGCTCCAAGTGTGCACTATGCTTATGACAAGTCTCTGGAAAGACAGGATTCTTTCATAGAATCCTTAGCCCTTCCTAAAGCACTTTACAGCAAAAATGGCCACTATTCTTTAAATGGAGCTTGTTCACTAAAGTCTCAAGTGACAGTTTACTTAGCAGCTCAATGCACTAATACCCTTTTTTAAAAACAATCAAATCCTATAAATTAAATATCAGGTGTTCTCACATGTCTCAAATTTGAAGCCCTTCAGCATTAAGCCAGAGAGACCTTTTGAAAAGTTCTTAATCTTTTGTGATCCCAACTGTTTTGTTGAAACAAAAGCAGGATTATATCTCTGCCCTTACTTCTGTGTGCTTAAGTTTGCCCATGACTCCTAAATCCCCAGAGAAAACACACACACACACACACACACACACACACACACTTGAGGTTCAGAAAAGATGGAGTGAAGGTATCCCTGAGTGTAAGCACTGTTACCTCTTAGACCTCAGTGGATGCAGGGTGAGCCCAAGAGAATCAAATAACAGACCTTAATTAACAAGCTTGCCTTTTCTGAAGGCAAATCTTCAAGTTACTGACTAAGAAGGTAATAGCAGAGAATAGTGGTTGCTGAGGAAGAAAATGGTATTGTTCTATTTATGTAAAAGCCTAGCTAATTTCCTTGTCCAGATCAAATTCCAGGCAGAAATCTAATACCTTTTCATTGCCTACCCTCCACTTGTAAGGTACATACTCTGTATTATTTTCCAGTTTTTTTTTCATTCATTCAACAAACATCTATCCATTGAGCTCCTGCTATGTGCCAGGCACTGTTCTTGGCAAGAGACAGGCACAAGCCCTGCGCTCATGAACTTTCCATTCTAGAAGGGAGGGACAGATCGTACACAGATAAATGAGAAAATTTCAGAGATATTTCACTGCCACTCTGAGAAGACAGTCACCTGGCCTTCAGCCACACAGCCCGGAATCCTGTAAGTGAGGACTGAAATCCCCGAGTCTTGCTTCCCAGCAGTGACTTTCCCATAGTTCAGTGAAGGATTTTCAACCTTGACTGTACATTGGAATCACCTGGAGAGCTTGACCTTCAAAACCATCTGACACCTAAAACCCCAACGCTCTGAGGTGTAGCTAGAGTATCAGAAGTTTGGGGCAATCTCTCTGGATTATTCTGATGAGCACCCAGCAATCAACTGATTTAGCATGTCTAACAAAATCACCTCGAGCACCAGTTTAAAATATAAATTCCTCAGACCCCAGGTAATATGGTTCTACAAGCTTAAACTGGGGCTTAGGCTTCTGATGCAGAGATCAGCTACTTACAAACACTTGAAAGTCTCAATTAAATCAAGGGGCAGAGAATGAATTATTTCTAATATCATCTTTAGAGAGAAAAGGAAAATCTAGGTCAGTCCGTGAGTGAAAGAATACCCGGCTGCCCACGGGGAATTTCATGTCTGTAAGGCCCCCTGGGCTCTTTACCTGCTTCCTAAATTAAATATTTAAATTGCCTTTGTTTAAAAGCTAAATTTTTCATGTAGCTCTAATATGACTATAGCAAGTCAGCACTCAAACCCTTTAAGACTCTCATCTAGCCTTAGGCCTGAATCCCCCTTTCAGCACCACTGTCCCCAGATTCTCAAGGAGAACGAGGCCCCTTTGCAGCACTGTCACTCCGTGCACACGGGGCGACTGCTGTAAAAGGCAGATAGGCTTCAGCTCCTCCTTTTGGAAGGCAGTGCTGCAGTTAAGGGGAAAATCTCGATTTCAGAGTAATTGGGGGGAAAATCCTGTTGCAGCAGAATGTGTTTGAGAGAGATCTTCGGATAGAAAAGCCGCTGAATGTCCTCAGCTAATGAGGGGCATCAATTGGTGTAAAGCAATTGGCTAAATCTGTCTCTATATCCCTCAGTAATATGATAAATGCAAGGAGAAGTGAATTTGTCTTGGTATTCCACAATGTGATAAATGACAGGAAACGTAATTGTGTGATGCCAATAGCACCAGAAAATTGCAAATCTCCAAATGAAATGTTCCTTTCAATCACATAATCAAGTGACTGATGGGGCATTTGAGATATTACCTAAATTACAGCTAATTTTCTGGAGTGGCTTTCTGCACCCTGCTCTGCCGCACCGGCAAAAGGTAAGGCAGACACGAAAGTCATTAATTGCATGAAAGGGCGCCTCGATGGCCTCGCCTGCTTTCCTGACAGGTCCCCACGACATTAATTCAGCAGACCCAGCGCATCTGCAGCCATGGATGTTGTATGGCCCTCGCCAGGCAGATACTACAGGGGGCTCCTGATCACCATGGAGACAGCAGCTGGGTTTGGGATCCTTATTACCTTGAGAGAGAATAAGAAGAGACACTGGCACAGGTAGAAATTCTAGGCTTTGGATGGATCAAAACTGTTAGAAAGGACCCTTACTTCTTATTAATTTGAAAATACAGACATCTTCTCCTGTGAGGCAGAAGAGCTCTCAGGCTGAACTTCTACCTATGGGGGGAAAATTATTATATTAGAAAATGCATCACAAAAATCCTTTAATGCTTTGATTGAAAAAAAGCAAAGCCCAGCTTGAGTTAGCTTAGGCATAAAATGGAAATGTATTATAAGAATTCAAGAATGTCTCAGAGCTCCCAAGGCAAGGATGCAGTGAGGTCTCTGGAACCCAGGGAGCAGTTTTTCATCATTTCTTTCTGAAATAAATATATATATATATATATATATATTTTTTTTTTTTTTTTTTTTGGCTGGGGCCAGGTTTGAACCCGCCACCTCTGGCATATGGGACCAGTGCCCTACTCCTTTGAGCCACAAGCACTGCCCTCTGATTTTTTTTTACACACATATCTCTTATTTCTTAGGAGACCAATATTTTCTGACAAACAGTTGTGAATGGGCTGGAAGAAGATGGTGGTCCTCAAGTCATGGATTCTCAAGTCATCATTTCAGATAATGAAAACTGACTCTCTCAGGCCCATTTCCAATTCCCAGGGCAGGGATTCTGCATCTGCTCCAACCCTTCATTTTCAAGTAGACCTTGGGTGACATTTATGCAAATATGACTGGGAGAGGCCCACTCCTGAGGAGGGGGAGTCAAGGGGATCATTTGGAGCTGGAAAAGCACCCTCCTGAGGCAATTATTACACAATTATTATACCATTGAAGGCTCACAACCACCTTCGGAGGGAGGGAGCTCAGTTGTTACTATGCTCATGCAACAAAGAAGGAAATCCAGGCTCAAAGAGGGCACGCAGCTATTAAGCCTCAGATTCTTGCTTTGAATCTAGATCTTCTGACTGTAAATAGTGTGTAGAGAGAAAGCAAACAGCGCCACCTTTCTACCCCCTTTTGCCTTTACATTTTATTTCACTTAAACTGTAGTTTTCCTGCCCGAAGTAGGTCTGAATTCGTTTCTTCAACCAATAGTTAATAAGCATATTCTCCATCCAAGGCATTGCAAAGCCTGAAGGGGAATATTAGCCTGCCCTCAAAATGCTTAGCATTTATTAGATATGATATTTATCAAAATCACCTGCCAAGACTCCTAAGCCTGCTACATACACAGCTCCGGGGGGCACCATTAACTAGTCGAGTCGCGGGACCGTCCGTCCCAGAGCAGAGCAGGGCACGGTGTGAAGTCCACCAGTGGCTGCAGCTAAACTCACTTGGTCCTTCCACAGGCCCCTTAGTAGATGATTAATTCTACAATTTAGAATCTAAATGAAATAGAATCGTAACTTTAGCATTTTCCAGAAACGGAGAAGTCTAAGAACGTAGCTGCTACTTGTACTGAAGTAATTGCATTTCCAGGGGAGGAAATGATCTGTAGTAAAGGGAGACAAGTCTCAGCGGTGATCTCTAGATTGCATTCTTAGATGTCCCAAGGCCTTGGGGACTTCCATAGAGTGCCTGGTAGCAGCTCCTCCCATGGGGAGGAAATTGCAAGGGCCAATTGGGAAACCTACCTAAGATCTAAGCACAGTGAAAAATCAGAATTCTTGGAGGATTTATGTGAAGACTTAGGGGCCACAAGAGCAACAAAAGGGGAAACACAGCTGAGGACTCCTCCAGTGGGCAAGTATGGGCAGAGGGCAGGCCTGCACTGGGGGCTGGCGGGGAAGGAGGTTGAGAAAAAGAGGAAGTCTCACCATCTGACCTCCAATGTGGTATGAAGAAATGTCCCCTTGTGTTAACACTGATTTTTACAATGCCTTTTCCTCATTTTCGTAATACCTATTCTATCAATAAACTAGGAGTTAGTAAGAGTGTTGCAAAAGCACTCCTTTTGGATAAAAAGTTCTGGAAAGCATTTTTCCCCATAGCTCCCCCTACTTCTGATTATCCAAGTAGACACTAAGACACTAATCATTTCTAAAAAATTATCTCCAGAGTTTCAAGGGATCAACTGGTGTTTCTTAACACAAACTGAAAAACCAGACCACAATTTGCACCGGCTCCATGGACTGCCCATTGTACCAAGATCCACATTAAAGATCAAGGCGAGGAAAGGTCCTCTTGAAGTTACACTTGAATTTGAAGTCAAATGCACCAGGAGACACTCCAGGAGGAACCGCCTTCATCAAGCATGGTGCAACAGCATATCTCTCATTTTATAGTTTTCCCATGAAAAAGGAAAACTACAGGCACTTAACTCGGGCCCCAAAATGCACAGCTAAGGAACACCTGGCACCATGAATAAATTGCAAATGTGTCTGTTTTCCTTTAAAAAAAAAAAAATTCATTAGATGGTGCATTTCTGAACGAAATGCTGGTAGTGACTGCCTTGCTAAAGACCAACAGCACTCATTACCAAGTGGTGCGAAAGCCCAAGGGAAGAGACGGAATTGGTTCTTCAAACCATTGACAATCTCCAGAAAGTCTGCAGTGTTTACTATTTTAAAATTAAACATCTGGTTGAAAGATCTGTTATTTTATGATTTTTTTATAACAATTCAAAAGTCACGTTTCGTTTTGTTCTTTCTCCAGCAGGGTTTCAAATAACTTTTTACTTCTGATCATGACAGTAAGCCTTGCACTCAGAAAGGGAAGGAAAAAAACATCCCCCTTATATTATTCGTGGTCAATTCTGCCCTTACCTTATAAAATTCCTCCCAGGAAGCAAAACAAACGAGTTCTATGGTTTCCCTTGCAACAGTCTGCGGCAGTTGAGCGTGACTGTGGGTTTATAGTGCCTCCAAAGATTAAAAACAATCCCACTTAAAATGTTCGAATCAAATTCACAAGCAACCTAATGAGCTGTGAATGTAAATGTAAATGCTTTACTAAGTGAGCACCCATAAAAGAATTATGTGCCCTAAGTAATTATGTGCAGATGCCGACTCTTGGGAGTTCAGTTTGGGACATTTCTCAGGAATGGGGTGTCTTATGTTTATCCTTGAGTGTCGGTGCTGATACTACGAAAAGGCACCTGTGTTCTAGAGTAGAGCGTGTAATGTGTCCAATGTGTGAACCCCTCCACATCCCTGGTGCCCAGTGAGGCCTCGGCCTGCATCACCCTATTCAGGATTTTCCATGGAGAATGCAGTCCATCCAGGCCTGCAAAATTTAACCTCAGAGCAGAGTTCTCATAGAGCTGGACGAAATTAGAAATAGAGAACGCCTACTGTTTGATTACCACATGATGATGATGGAAATAGTGTCTACAACAAGACAGCTGTGATGTTAGCAGAGTCGGCAGCTCCAGATGGCACGCTCAAGGCCTGCTGACCCTCACTGACAGCCCCTTGCTCAGTCACCAGGTACCCAGCTCTCTGTCCTCTTCCCAGACAAGCAAGCATCTTCTGTCTCCTTGCATTTCCATGACAACTCGTACTTCATGTCTCCGAGACAGGTCTGTCATTGCCAAATCTTTTGACGTTGACAAAATAATTCATCTTTATCTTAACCCCAATAATTTGCATCCTCTTAGCCAGCTTCTAAGGAGACATTTGAGAGGAATGGTAAAAAGGGGGCTTCTCTCAGTCAGTCTCCTCCTCATGCTGACCGGCCATAGATCCTTTAGGAAGTTGGTCAGAAAGGACAATAGTTTGCCCCTTGTGTGGATCCTACCAATCAACCACTCAAAGCCTATCCACTAATTCTATGCTCTCCTCATCAACCTCCTCACTCCAATAATGTCAGATGGGATCAAACTTGCTCATAAGACCAGTCATTGAGTTGCTCCTTTGGCAATGAGCAACTTAAAGTCCTTTTCTTAAAAAGGACTTATCTCTAGTCCTTGGATCTCATCCTGCTCTGGAAGCTTCTGGTGGTTACTTTAGTCAGTAAACACACATACACACACATACCCCACACAGGCAGAGGTCTTCACGTTCAGCCTTCCCCACCAGAACTGTATAATGACAGTGGGCAAATTCCCATCAGCCCCACTAGTAGTTCACTTCCTAAAGGAAATTGAGGTATTGCTATTCTTCCTCCTTAGAAGTAAAAGCTGTGCCAGTAATCATCCTACCTAAGTGGTATATTAGCCCTAGAGACTTCCAAAAACTTCTATTCAAATCTGAAAATGCCCCCCCCTCATTTGAAATTGTTTTGATCATTGACATGAAGCTGACTTGTCTAGTCAAAAACTATTAGAATCTCCTTTCTATGACATTTCAAATAAAGTCCAAATCCTTAAACTTGTGGCCAAGGAGCTACAAAATTTATCTCCTATCTTATCTAGCTTTCCAATATTTGCTTCTACCATTCCTCTCAGTATGAATCCATTGGTATCTGTGTTCCATCTTTGTAATTCCTGCCCCACTGAACAAAAATCCCATCCCACCTCTACAGCTTTTTTCATCCTTGATCTCCTCCAGCACGCCTTCCCCAAACCATTCTACTTTTATTCAAAATTCAGCTCAAGTCCCACTTCCTTTCTGGGCCTTTCTTGAACATTCTGGTTCATGGAGCTTATTCTACTAACAAAGTCATTGTGCTACATTATATCAAAAGTTAGAAAAAAAAATTGACTGAAGGCCAAGTGCTGCCATTCTCCAGCTGTGTGAACCAGGGTAACTCATTCATCTTCTCTAAACTCACGTTCTCTTCTCTGAGACAGGGGACTTAGAATTATCTCAAAGAACCATTCCAGTTTTAATCTCAATAAAGTCTTTGGACCTACACATAAGCTTTCAGTTATTTACCCATGAGTAAAGTTGCCAGACTTACCAAATGAAAATACAGAACCCCCAGCAGGGCCACGCAATATTGGGGACATGCTTATGCTAAACAGTTATTCCTTGTATGTTGGAAATTTGAATGTACCTGGGTGTCTTGTATTTCATCAGGCAACCCTAAGCATAGGTCCATGTTCCGTCTGGAGACAGAGGGTTGTGCTACCAGGCCCTCCAAAGTTTCTGGTGTAGGGATATGCACACTATGCTCCAAGTACTTTGTGACAAATGGTCACAAACTTCTTCAAATTAAAGCTGATTCCATAACCAAAAGCTCACAAAAAGTAAGTGCCTTACCCTCTTCTCAGATCAATTTTTTTTAAAAGAGCCAAGACTCAGCTGCTTCTTTCCAACTGCCTTAGCTCCACCTGCTGCTGGCTTGCCTTGTACAGATGCCCCACAAAGGAGTCTGCAAAGCAGCTCAGTAACCAATTCACATAAATCCCTTACTGGTTACCCTTCCCTCGGGCCATATATACATGGGGGGAGAGACAACTGCCTTTATTACTTGTGCTCAGTTTTTTTATGAAATGCTATATTCTGGCCACTGTAAAATACTCCCCACCCACATTCTCCCTACTCTTCTCTCCACTTAGTCAAATGGTATGTCCTGTTTCTGCTTCTCATAAAAAACGTGCGCATCAGAGGCCGAGTGCCATGGCTCATGCCTGTAATCCTAGCACTATGGGAGGGCAAGTGGGTAGATTACTTGAGCTCAGCAGTTCAAGACCAACCTGAGCAAGAGCCATCTCTACTAAAAATAGGGGGAAAAAACCTAGCCAGGCAACGTGGTGAGTGCCTATAGTCCCAGCTACTGAGGACGCAGAGGCAAAAAGATTGCCTAAGCCCAAAAGATTGAGGTTGCTGGGAGCTATGATGATACCATGGCACTCTCCTTGGGGCAACAGAGTGAGACTCTGTCTCAAAAAAAAAATAAAATAAAATAAATGTGCACATCCTTCCTACTACCTAGCCGGTACCTACTCCCTCATCTTTTTATTCTAATGGGAGTTAGACCCTCTTACTCCTTAAGATTAAGTCTTTTAGGGTCATTGTCTACATTACATCGAAAGAGGGAATTAAAAGCATGTCAGAGAATTGTAGCTACTGGGTGGCAACAGAGGCTGGATCAGGAAGAGCCCCGGGGTAGGAGTCAGGAGACGGGAGTGAGCCCTCGCTCTGCCACTAGCCCAGTACCGCAGTTTTCTCTCCTCAAATGTAAAGGCTCCGCCCAAGCATCTGTGAGGCCCCTTCAGCTTCAGTGTTCTATGGTTTTAATCAAGATTTACATGGAGGCCAACTGAGGATTTAAGCTCAACCAGAGGAAATGAGATAAATACGCCATTTATAGCAAATAGCTCTGATGTATAATGAATGCTGTTTCCTCTACAAGTGTAATGGAAAAGTACCGCAGAAGCACCCAAATCATCTATTTACCTCGGCAACAGCACTGCACCAAGGGAGCAGAGACTCTAATTGGAGATTTATTTCTCTCTCGTTTTGATCCAAGGCTGAGGTGTGGCAATTAAAAGGAGACAAGAGAGAGAGACTGAGACAGAAAAGAGGGGAAACGCAGAGAATGTGCAGCCATGAATGTTCCTCTTGAGCTTTCATGTCACAGTATGTCACCTGGCTTTCCAGACAAGCGTCTGCCTAAGTCTTATCCCGACCTGCCCTTCATCCCAAGGAAAGCACAGGAAAGCGACCCCAGGCCCAGAGGTAAACATAGCTTTGAAAAGCGATAATACAAAAGTACCTTACAAATGCAAGCAATGCGGCCTATATGTGCACCTTCACATCAATCGGGAATAAAGCTTTTTGTAAAGCGCTTATTGAAATTTCCTCTGACCAGTGCTCCCTACAGAGGTGGCAGCCATCTCTTAGTCTGCATCATGGCCACCCTCAGACCCCTTATGAAGCCAAAGACCCTCTGAAACAGGGCCAAGAAGTTTATCTGGCACCAGTCAAACCAATATGTCAAAACTAAGCATAAGTGGCAGCAAGCCAGAGATATTGACCACAGGGTTCAGAGATGATTCAAGGGCCAGATCTTGCTGCCCAACATTGGTTACGGGAGCAACAAGAAAACCAGGCACATGCTGCCCCGGGGTTTCTAGAAGTTGCTCGTCCACAACGCCAAGGAGCTGGAATCTCACTGTGCCGAGATGGCTCACAACGTTTCCTCCAAGAACTGCAAAGCCACTGTGGAAAGAACAGCCCAGCTGGCTGTCCGCGTCACCCATCCTAATGCCAGACCGCGCAGCAAAGAGATGAACAGACAGCTCATGAGCACATTTTATTTGTGTTTAAATAAAAGCTGGGGGGAAAAAAGAAATTTTCTCTGACCACAATAAGGGAGAGATTTTTAGAGAATTAGATGGAGGACGTTGCCCTGCATTCAAAAAGCAACAGCCAATAATTTATGTACGCGTTTAGGATGAGAGCACATATAATCAAAATACCTGGATGAATGGTGGGACACTCACCCCAGTATGTGTATCCAAACATCTGGCCTAATCAATGCAAAACTCGTGGATATGGAAAGAGATACGGGTGTAGGACAAAGTACTTTCCACTTTTTACTTGGGTGCTCTGGGAGAAACCACACTAATGGAACGGCACTTGGCAAACTCACACAGATATTAGAGTTTTCAAATAAGCATTTTATGAAGTGAGAATCAATAGGTTCTCACTGCTCTCCAGAGGAGCTGTATGTCATCATCAGCTAAATATCTACTGTTATTGTGTTCCCCGCTGAGCATTTGGTAAAATACATTCAATTCTCTCGCAACTATAATGGCATCATTAAATGCCAGACAGGGACCTCTGGGAGCCATAGAGTTTGTCCCCTTGCCCCCAGGCAAGTCCACACTTACACTGTTGCAAAAAACAGTGGTGTCAAACTCTAGCCTAAAAGAGCCCTCTATAAAGAGACACAAATTCTCAACAATACCCACATGAAAGGACTATATGGACTCTAGGGTCATTTGCATGGCTAAATTTCTTAGTATAAAAGTGCTAAGTATGTCCTGGAGTTCCCTTATAGCCAAGGACTCCGTAAACTTGCATTTCCAAAAATGTGTTCTCTCTATGCTAGGTGTGCAGCCTAGGAGCAGTTTATGAACAAGTAGGTTTAGAAAACATTGGTTTAAGCAAAATCGAATAGACTTTCTTTTATTATAGGAACTTTTCAAAACCTTTAAAGTGTGGATGTTTCCCTTAGATTACTGGAGATTCTCTCTTATTTGCAATACAAGATTAACACACTGGAAGTGTTCTTGCCCACTCGCTTCCACCACTATTATCACCACCACCTTACCCAGTTATGCTACCGAGATTCAGATCTCAGATCAATCATCTCCCTTTCTTGGAAAGCCCTTTCTTAACCCCTCCAGGGAAAACTATGGCCCATGGTCTTAGGAAATACTACAACCTGTTTTGTAGATGGCACACAGGTTAGAAATGGTTTCCACATTTTTAAGGGGTTGAAACAGAAGCCAAACGAAGAATAATTTTGTGACATATAAAACGTACATGAGATTCAAATTTCAGTATCCATAAATAAAGTTTTATTAGAACACAACCATGATCCTTAGTTTACATGTTGCCTATGAATTGCTTTCACTTTCACACTACAACAGTCAGAGCTTTTAGATGGACCAAAGATTATTTGGTCCTACAATGCCAAAACTACCATCTGGCCCCTTACAGAAAAAAATTGCCAACTCCTATTATATATAGTATACTATAAAGTTTTCACTTCTGAAACTTATATCATGTATAAATTTCACATCTGCTTGATTGGTTTATTAATAGCTGCCTCCTCACTAGACAAGAGGGCAAGACCCAAGTCTGTTTTTTTCTTACCCTTCTATCCCCAAATAACACAGTACCTGGCCCATGGTAGCTATTAACTAAATATGTGTTGGTGAGTGAATAAGCAAATACCTCCTGAAACTGGTGTTCCATAAAACATGACTTGGGAAATGGTACTCTATGAAAATATCCTCCAGCTGGTAGGCAGAATAAAGAGAGAGACTTTGCTTGCAGAATATCTTACCAAAATTATGTTCTAAAAGGAGTCCAAATCAGCAAAAGACTTTTTTGTCTTGCGTCTGTTCCACCTGCAGGAACCTGAAGGAACTACTTCTACATTCAGTAGATGCCAACAGGGGTCCTCCAGAACCAAGTGAGGAAACACCCAGACTCTCAAGGAGGCTTGAACCTATCCAGGCAAAAGCTGGGCCCCTGGGGGCAGCAGAGGGCAGAAAGTATATAAGAAAAGCAGAGGAAGCTCGGCGCCTGTGGCTCAAGTGGCTAAGGTGCCAGCCACATACACCTAAGGTGGCGGGTTCGAATCCAGCCCAGACCCGCCAAACAACGACGGCTGCAACCAAAAAATAGCCAGGTGTTGTGGCGGGCGCCTGTGGTCCCAGCTACTTGGGAGGGCGAGGCGGAGAGTTGCTTGAGCCCAGGAGTTGGAGGTTGCTGTGAGCTGTGAAGCCACAGCACTCTACCCAGGGGGATAGCTTGAGGCTCTGTCTCAAAAAAAAAAAAAGAAAGAAAAGCAGAGGAAGATAAAATGAGTGAGATAAGACTCCCAGAATTTATAAGGACTAAAAGGGGCTCAGTGGGAAAAAGTCGCATTTCTTCTGGACACCAGAGGTGTTGTGATTGTATGACAGTGACATAGTTCTGCTTGGAAATGGCCTATGCTGCAGCCCATCTGGACAGAGCAATCCTAAAGGAAAAGCTACATGATTTTCCTCACGTTCTGGAACTGCCCTCTGCCTCCTTCCCTATTTTGATCCAAATCACTCCTTTGCTCATCAGACACTACTTATGAGGCTTCATGCATGGACTCAAGCCTTACCAAGAGCTTTCAGACATGTGTCAGCAAGACGCTGTTTCCCTGAGCTTCAGTCCAGCTGCGTTCGATAGTTATTTTGCTGGCCTGTCTTCCTGATGAAAAATGAGAAGTCGGGCCCTTCCAAAAACTCACAGAGTAGAACCACCCAGCCTTTCCTGGTCTAAAAAGAAGCAAGTTCTTTTCTGTTTCCTCAGCAGCAAAGAGCATTTCTCTTCATTGATTCCCTATTGAGCAAAACTTTGATGAGTTATTATTGCATACCAGGCACCGCGGAGCAGAATCATCCCTGACCTTACAGCATGCTGTCAGTGCAGTGGACAAAACAAACATTAACAAGATAATCACACGCATCAAGACTGGCTCCAAATTTTGGTAAGGACTTTAAAGGAAAGTTACAGGGCACTGTGAATGCATGTGACAGGGGAAGTGACCTTAAATGGAAGGTCAGGGAGGAATGCCTAAAAATATGCCATTTAAGCAGAGATCTAAAGAAATAGAATGTTCTCAAGCACCAGGCCAAATTAAAAAAAAAAAAAAATTCCTGGGACCTAAAATTCTGTGCAATTTCCACCTAAATATCTTCTGTTACTAATGAATTTCAAACAGGCTGAACCATAAAGGAAGGTAACCTCTAAAATAGACAGCCAACAATGCTCCAGGTTTCTGATGTTGAGAATTAGGCCATCTGTCACATAATGCCACAGCCAAAGTGACAGGTAGAAATTTTTCTAGTCGTCCTGCAAATTTGTCTGGGATCTTTTATGATCTCAATTTTAGGGATGAAAAAAATCAAGGAAAAACAGAGGTCAGATTTCAATCGAGATTGTAATGATGTTCGTCCTTCTGAAAAGAGCACAGAAATTAACTGTTTACTCCAGGTCCCGATCCAAGGAGAAACTGGTGGGTTAGGGACCTCCATGTGGAGGCCATCAGTGAGCAAAGAGGCACACAGAACCTGTCTCTGAGAGGCGAGAGGAACAGAGGATATTTTCAGAGAGGGTCCTTTTTTTATTCTGTTCTATTTAACAGAATAAAGAAGAAAAAATAATAAAGGGGGAACAGGCATCCTCATTCTAATCAGTCGCCATGAACTCAGAGGACAGAGTGTTTAGAGCTGGGCTGTGCCTTCTGGAAGGTCAAACAGTACAAGCTTTCAGGGGCCTTAAATCTAGTCGGGAAAATATCACAGCACACACCCACACGGAAACACACACTGATCAACACAACGAAAGCGTGGATCAGATATGATCATATACACCAGAAGAGAGCCCAGAAAAGTACTAGGTGGTTGGAAGAGACTGCTTGGTGACATTGAACTTTTACTGAGGTCCTACCACTTCCATACCAATAACTGCAAACATCTGCTAAGCAGTGATTTACACATCAGACATGGTGAGTGCTTCAACGCATCTCACAGAGATCAGAAGAGAAGCGCTATTTGAAAGAGGAAAAACCTTAGGCATGAGAAGTCAAGTAATTTGGCCAAGGTTTGCCAGCTAGCATGTGGCAGAGCTGAGAGTGGACCCTGAAGTCTATTCTTAACCCACAATCAGCCCTCTGTTTTTGCAGAATTGGGTAAAAGAGATGAGGATGTTTTCATGTCCCCTCTCAAGACAAGTGAACTTTGTTCATCTCATTTATCATTGTAACTCTCAACAAAAAAGATATTTTCAAGGCAAAGCTGGGATTCAATCCAAGCTATTTGACACCAGAGATGGTGCTTTTAACTTGCATTCTATGCTGCCTTTAACAAGGAGAGAGAATAATTAATACTTAGATTGAAAAAGAACACAGGGAAGATATTCTTTTATTTATTCATTCATTCGACAGATACTTTGTGCCTGGAGCTGTTATCAGTGCTGGAGATGCAACATATGAATGAGCCATAGTTTCTTTTCTCAGGGACTTTACATTCTGCTAAGGGAGATAGGAAGTAAATACCAATAAATAGGTGACTAGATTACATAAACAACTAAATTACATCTCAGTGTCCGATACGTATGTAGTACTAGAAGATGAATAAAGCTGGATACGTGAATAACAAGTGTTGAGGGCCAGGCCATGATTGTGCCATTTTAAAGTGTAGTGACAGAAAACCTCAATATTGAGGGGCAACAACTTCCCAGAGCCCCAAAGGAAGTGAGAAAGTCACCTGACTATTGGGAGTTCCAGGCGGAAGGACTGTCAACTATTGGCATCTTAACTCCCTTATCACCTAACTGGAAGTCTAAGGATGATCTCCCCACCCCCAACCCCCTTGGAAGTGAGAGAGGTTAAATGCTCCTTGGTTAAATGCCCTGGGAGTTTCCTCTGGAAAACACATCATGTCTTCATGACCCTCAGCTAACTGGGTTGTCACTGTTCTCCAGACTTGCCAAGAGAAATTCCCCATCTGCTCCCGATATCCAAGGCAGAGTGAAGATTCTGTTCACAGTCCTTCTCACAGTCACTTCACCTTGTGGCAACTCTCCTGAGACCTCCACGTTCACCTTTTTTTTTTGGCTCGGGGACCCTTTTAAGAACCTGAAAAAAGCTGTATACTCTCCCTCCACAATCACACTCAAAACTCCTATGTCCCGACATTATGTGTAACATTGCCTATCCTTATACCTATCTGTGGACACCCCACCCCAGAATCTATGCACCTTAAGAATCTCTTAGAGAGCTCCTTTTGAGGAGACTTAGCCATTCTCATGCTCAGGAAGAAAGCCCTGCGCCAACTGAAAAGCCATCAGTATTTACTAAAAGGTCATAAGCCTCAGAGAATTCCAAGCAGCGTGGGAACAAAGGAAAAATGTTCTATTGATATTCCTTGAAATTGTGTGCTCAGACCCAGACAGCTGTATACCATCACAAACTAGAAGCTGGAATCCAGAAGAGGGGGACAAGTTTGGAAAATGGCCGGGACATGCTTTTCGGGCTTACCCTGTGACGACTTACGACCTTTGTGTGTTTGTCTACTCTGTGAAATAGAATTCCTTAGGGGCAGGGGCTGTGCTTCCTTTATTCTTATATTCCAAGTAGCCAGCAAGAGTTTAAAAGCCACCCTGAATTAATTAAACACAAAAGGGAATAGTTATAGGCTCACATGTCTAATACAAAGAAACTTATAGACAGACTTAGGAGCTACCAGAACCAGAGATTTTAATATTTTCCTCTGTTTTGATCTTCCTCTCTCTATATGTCTCACACACAGAGACATATATGAGTATACACAGTAGAACCTCTGTAAATCAATCAACCGGGATCATAACAAGCTGGTCAACATACAGAACTTCCACAGAGCACATGTGGTGCACATCTGGTCTATGAAAATTAGGTCAACTTAAGGAGGTGGTTAATGTATGGAGCTGGTCAACTATGGAGGTTCTACTGAATATCCATCTTTGGATATTTTTCTATTTTTTCTAGCTTGTCTTTCTTGGTCACCAGATAAGAATACGGTCATAAATACCATGGGGCTTGTATCTTAACAACTTTATATCCAGAGGAAATGAAGGTGGGGTGGGGTGAAGGGGCTTTCATTCTAGATCCTGTTTGAAAAATGTCTAGAAAGAGTTTTTTCTTTACTGAGTTTAACTCACATGTCCATCTCTAAACCAAGCTCAAGGCCTGGGATATGAGGCCACTGATTGGTCAGTCCCCACAAAATACATGATTAGAAAAGGGAGCCGTTTTTCCTTAAGGTGGGGATACTGTGACCAGAAGGAGGATGGTGAGTGGACGCTGAGAAGATAAAAGCAATCGCTTTTGCAAATTAAATTAATATTGATGAAACCTAATTATTTCCCGTCACAAGCTACATAAGATGCTTAAGTGTCCTTCATGGATTAACTCACTTACCAATCTTTCGACAAGTAGTTGTTGACAAGGGAACATGAGGCCAGATTAGGGCAATCTTAATACCTAGGGAATTTAATAATATATGGTAATGGGTAATATATACATAATACCAATAATATGTTGTCATTGAAGAGCTATTAAAGATTCTGAGGAAGAGGTTTACATGATAAAAGCAGTGCTCACCGGGTGGTGAGTGTAGCAGCTCCCATCCAGTGGGAAGCAGTGTACAAAGCCCCAGTCTCCAAACTCTGGATGAGACTTGAGAGTTTTCTCTATATCTTTATGCTTCACAAAAAAAAAAAAAAAAAAAACTTCCTTTTCCTGTTCATTCTCTAGCAATGAAAAGGAACAATGATGGTTGTTGAACTGAGCAGTATTTGGAGAAACATCACCTGTTAATTCCAGGGCTCACCCACCAGCTCAGGGGAAAGACAAACATTTCCTTCTGGTGGATAAATGCAAGCTTCAGAGTAAATTTGAAAGCAGTGAGCACATTCTGTTATTTTCCCTCTTAACAAGGCTTGATGAAAGCAATCTCCACAGAGGCTGCCTAATTGGGCAGGGAGCTCATCTCCGAGAGGCTCTGGCAGAAGGAACCAAGAGCTCGTTCGTACATTTTGTCTGAAGACTAACCTTTTTCTAAGGGGGAGGGGAGAATAGTTCCACCTGCAGCGCCCCAGTTCCACACACCTCCAGGGGACCCCTGTCAAGTGGCTGTTTTGAGTATTTTCTGAACAACTGGCTTCCTACTTTATTTCACAGCACAAACTCTTTGGTTTCCTAATTATCTTGCAGAGAAAGGTGCACTGTTTACTTACTTCTCCTGAAAATATGCAAGATTTGCTTCCTGGTGCTAAGATCCTCTGAAAAACACATCAGCAACCATATCTCCTCTGGCCCATGAGAGGGAGGTCAGAGGCCAGCTATATCCCCCATCCCCAACGAGCACCCTTGCAGAGGGGGACGCCAAGGGCTGTGGAGCTCAATGAACCACCCACAGTGGCTGAATTTTGGACTCACCCTCAACCAGGCAACTCATACCCTGCCTGCCCCACACACTCACATACACAGCAACAAACCCCTCTGCTGCCTTCCAAACCTAGCTGGCTGGCTACCACATCAACCAGGACCCGCACTGAGGGAACAGAAAGGGTAATATTCATAGGACCCTTTTTATGCCAAATACTTCAGATAGCTATCTAATTTTAAGCCCACGACAATGCTATGATTTACCTCATTTAAAAGGTAAAGGAAAGATGAGGAACTAAGGCTTAGAGAGGTTATGTAACTGTACCCAAAGTTAACATAGCTCCTTATTAGAAGCAAAGCTACTGTCTTGCTGATGGGGCCAGGGGAAGCCAGTACGTGCTTTGAATGCTTTCACTACACAGCTTTCCAGGGAAAGAAGTTTATCTCCCCAGCCTCCACTGTTCTTTCAATTAATCAATCAGCGTTTGTTGAAAGCCATTATGATGATCACAATATGCTAAAACAATATTTGACACCCTCCCTTCTGTTCAAAGAACTTCCAGTTAGCAGACAAGATGTATACATCTGCAGTTTAATCAAAAATACAACAACTAGCCCTACATAATCAAGCACTAGAATAAGCGCAGGTTCTTAATCTGGGATTCCTACAGATAGTTTCGGGGAGATCTAGGAATACCCTTAAGTCATTTGCAATTTGACTTCCTATATGCACTTTCTGAATTCCGAATTCCCTTAGGTCAGTGCTTCTTTACCAGGTGTGATTTTGTCCTCCAGAGCCATTTGAAAACGTCTGGTTACATTTTTGGTTGTGTCAACTGAGGGGCTGTTACTGGCTTCTAGTAGCCTAGAGAGACCAGGGATTATACTCACATACAATAGTGCACAGGACAGGCCCCCACTACCTCTGCCTTAGATTCTCCCAGGCAGCTCAGTCTATTCCAAAAGAGTTAAGATCTACTATCCTAGAGCTTTATTTTTCCAGCGAAAGGTTTGAGTAAGAAGTGTGCTTATAGCCCTTTCTTTCCAGAATGTCATGGTCCACACACATACTGTCACGACTGCCCTTGTAAGACTCCAGGAGCCCCCAACATTTTCAGTGACTTTCAATAAAATCTGAGCACTTTACTGCTAAGGTCCCAGGGGTTGTAATCCTCCCAGGTACCATGTCTGCATTTCCATCAGGACATCCAACACTTTGTACAGAAGCCTCTGAAAACTGGCAAACCTATCTAACAAGCAACAGCGAACATATTCAGAGGCCAGAGTCCTTTAGGTGTTACGTCTATGCCCTCATGTCCACAATGAGAACTGGATTCTGGGGAATAGGAATGTCGGGCTATGAGATGTGTGTAGACCTGAGAGCCAGTTCAGGCTGGAGACTGAACCCCAGTTTCTTTCTCTATAAAAGGTAAGGTTTGGGGTCCATATTTGCTAGGGCTTCACCAGAGAGACAGGGCCAGTAGGAGACTGATAGTAAGGGATTATTGCTAGGCATTGGCACACACAGTCAGGAAGCTTGGCTAGGCAAGTGCAAAATCCTTAGGACAGCCCACCAGAAGAGGTGGGCTTGAGCTCTCCGGAGCAGAGATTGACGTTGCAGCCGCAGGTGGAATTTCTTCTTTCTCCAAGAAACCTCAGTTCTGTCGTTAAGGCCTTTCAGCTGATAGAATTGGGAGTGCCCACATTATCTGGGATAGTCCCTTTTACTGAAAGTCAACTGATGATGAGCATTAATCAAATCTTCAAAATACCTTGGTTAGTGCTTAGCTGCATTCTGGCAACCGTGGCATAGCCCAGCTGACACAGAACACTGACCTTCACAGACCTCATGGTGTGTTAGTATGCTTTAACTACAATTTTAATATTAATCATCTTGAACAACAATGTGTCATTTTTAGGGCTGATATCCAGACACAGATACACCAAACAAATATCTCTGCTCTTTGAGCAGTTGCTGCAAAGCTTATTAGGTTGCTAGGTCACAAGGATGCTGGCTTAGGAGACAGATTCGAAGATATGAGTCTGACCACAGCCAGGATCTCCCTCTCTGCCAATCAAGGAAGAGTTAGATGAAACGCTGCCAGATAGGAGCTTTTCACATAAAACGCCAATGACAAACTGTCTGTCCACTGTAATAAAAACCAGACAAAGACTTTTAAGGGGAAAAAAAAAATAAAGAGAAAACATAATCTGAGTGCAAAGACCATCGTGATTTCTGGCAGTTATCCAGAACTTAAAATCATAGAATGTTTGAGAAAGGATATTAAGAGTTAATCATTTCTGGCTCGGCGCCTATAGCTCAACCAGCTAAGGCGCCAGCCACATACACCTAAGGTGGCGGGTT
>NW_003852403.1:20906272-20926393 GCF_000181295.1 Otolemur garnettii
AAAAAAAAAAAAAAAGAGTTAATCATTTCTCTCATTCACATTCCAGATGAAGGGATTTGAAAACCAGAGAGATTTGCGAGCCACAGTGTCAAGAAGATCCTCAGCGTCGCAGCCAGGACACACGAAGCATTATGATTCTCTGCCCAAAGCTCTTTCAACCACATCTATTTCCAACAAACCAGGTAAATGTGCAAAGGCCTGAAATGCGAGCCGCCTTCTCCCTCCTCAGCAAAGCCTGCAGGCAGGCTCTTTACAGCTGGCATTTACCCTGACAGATATCAGTAACTACAACAGGGTACACTGTTAACGCAAGATGACAAATCCCAAAATTGGCTTGTTTTCACAACTGTCGCTTTTTAAGGGGTGAACGACCTTTCTCTGTTCTTTAAAAACCTCTGGTTTTCACTCGGCTCAACATCCCCACACTTCCGCCCACAATCACTTGCTATGAAAATGTCATTATTCTATTTTGAAGAGGCTGGAGCTGTTGTGCTTCTTTTGTAATAACTGAAACATGAAAAAAAAACCTATGAAAGTCAGGAGTAGAAAAGCTTTCATGGCTCAGTCACAGTCCCAATGCGCACAGGGGGGAAATGAAGCAGGAAACACAGAGTTGAATCCCACATTGAAGATGTAATCCGTCCCCTCTATATAGGAAGGTGTCTGTGGCTTTATTTTGATTTAAGACTGAAAGAAATGTCTGGCTACTCATTTTCAAGGACTGCATCTGCACCCAGCAGCCCATTCCCCGAAAAACCCCCTCGGAATTCTCTCTCCTGATCTCTTCCAAACACATATGAATTTGGAATCTTGGGTCACAAGAAAGAGAAATCAGCTGCAAGGTTAAGCAGACAAGGAGATAACATGTGGGTTTAAATTTCAAACATTCTAAATGAGGTGACTATACATTATCTCTGTGACAGTTTTGCCCTAAGGGCTAAGAATCATCAATAAAGTCTCAATCATAAATGGTATTTTCTTTATTCCCAGGATAAAACCGGGAGAGAGTGAAGCCCAATTTTGAATTAAAATGGCCTATTTATTAGGGTAGAAGCAAGGTAATCTCCTTGTCACGGATAGAGAAAGATCTACTGGTTTTTCATTGCTTACTTCTTGTATGGTATCTATTTGTCTCAATTTTGACATAGCATACCCACCAGGTAGTAACTGCCTTGAGAGATATGCTATGTGAGTGAAGCAGCTGAAGCAGGAAACTAGACATTTCCTTGTGTGGTGCCCTTCTCCCCTCCTAGGCTATAGATCCTGCTGTCATCTGGGACATGTAGAGAACAGCAGCCAACCAATCGGCATCTGGCACCTATAGCCACACTACCTGCATCTGTGTCCCAGCCCCATAACCCTGCCAGGTATGCAACTTGTGCAAATTACTTCACCTCTGGGCTCCTTAGATTTCTCATGTATGAAATGGGAATAATAAGGGAATCTATCTCATAGGGCTCCTGTGAAATGTAAATAAGATAAGGAGGCAGAACTGTAGTAGGCACTCAATAAATATTAGCCATTACTCTGGGTCAGAGCTTCTCAACTTTCTTCATATAATAATGCACATTTTGAAAAAAAGTTTAATATTTGCATTGAGAACCGGGGCAACTAGGTTGCTCACAGTCAAGGAACGGGATCCCCCGAGTAACCAAAGGGATCTATTTTTTATCACACCCGCAGCTCTCACATCATTTTCAGCTGAAAGATTCTCCTCTCCACGCTGGATATTAACTTCATTTTATAGACATTTGTTTCAGGACACTATCTCAGCCCCTAACCAAAACACCCTCAATTTTTAGTGAACACTGTTCTCTCTTTTCCTCATGGGTAATTATAAGCCCTTACATTTCGGACTGACATACACAGAATTATTCTTCTTTAAGATGTTTACTACACACGAAATTTCCAAACATGGAGTCATCACCTAGTCTTATGGTTAGAAACAGGCAGGTGAGGGAGGCGCCTGTGGCTCAGTGAGTAGGGTGCCGGCCCCATATACCGAGGGTGGTGGGTTCAAATCCACCCCCGGCCAAATTGCAACAAAAAATAGCCAGGCATTGTGGCCGGCACCTGTAGTCCCAGCTATTTGGGAGGCTGAGGCAGAAGAATCGCCTAAGCCCAGGAGTTGGAGGTTGCTGGAGCGACTCTGCTGCACTCTACCAAGGGCGAAAAAGTGAGACTCTGTCACTACAAAAAAAAAAAAAAAAGAAAGAAAAAGAAACAGGCAGGTGAGGGGCAATTCTGAATGCGAGGACCACCATCGCCCAAACCTTCCCCTACCATTTTCAAGTATATCACACTGGCCAGGGGGGAAGACTGAGCCCGAAGCATCAGGTAAGCCCCCCAGCCCTCCACTGCTGTCCCCACTCTGCCCTTCTCTACCCAGGCATTGGACCATCTCTTTTCACACTGGCTTTCTCTGCTCCTCAGCCACTTAACAAATGTGACTGACTCTCCACCTTCAAGTACACGTGGTAAAGTTGCATCTCTGTCTCAATCCCAAATTCAAATTTCTGGAGAGAAGATCTGATTGGACCAGATTGAATTAGTTGCCCTCTCCGTGTAGTCAGCAAAACCATAGCAGCAGGTGAGCCCGTGACAAGCAGCTTGGGGTCCATTCCAAGGTTCCCTTCGCTTCAGTTTCTCTCGACACTAGGACACGCTGCAGACGTTTGGGAGAAAGGTCAGTTTACAAAGAAAGAGAAGGTTCACACCTAGAACCAAAGACTGAGTTCATTACCGTGTCTGTCATGTTGACCACCCTATCATTAGGTCGAGATTTCCAAAAGTCATTTGTTCAGTTAACACTCTCAAGACTCTTCTTCAAAGCACATTGGATTTCCAGCTACATAATATTCTAAGATATTTCCAGTCATTAACAGGGTGGGTTTGACATGAAGCAAGAATATTTTGACAGAGGTGGGGAGCCTGGATGCTTGTGGAGGGAGCAGTTTCTCCAGTGCAGAAGTACCCAGGAGACAGGAAGCTGTCTGGATACATGTAGGGAAGCTGGGAGATAGGAAATAAAAATAAGAGGAAGGAAGGCAGCAATGAGAAGGGGACTCTGAAAGCAAGGATGCAAACCACCCTAGCAATGCTGTCCACAGCCACTAGTGTTCAATAGCTGTGGCATAAAGAGCTCTTTCAAAACCATCATTAATTAACCAGTGACCCCAGTCCACTCCAGAAAATGGGTTGAAATGAAAAATCAGAGCTCAGTAGAGGGTAAAATTGTTCTGCCCTGCACCAGGGAGAATTTAACTAAAGGACTGTCACTTCCAAATGAAAAACAAAAGCACATAGTTTGACAAAGAATGTCTGTGCTATTTCAGAGTGAATAAGGCAGTCTGAAGAATATACTTTGGATATTCAAACGCTAGAACACAAAGGAATACAATAAAGGTGTGTCAATTGAAGAGCTGAAAAGGGAATATTGAGCCCATTTTCAATTTCAAGGAACGATATAAACAAACAGCAACACATGAAGCCAGAGAAATTTTCCCAGAAACTGATTGAGATTATGGTTCTGTGGAACTGGAATTCACCTCAGACTATTAGTCAATGAGCTGATATTAATTAAGATGTCACGAGTGCTTTCCTGTGGGTTTCGTTCCTTTCACTGTCATCAGACAACATTAATTTGACTTATGATGGGTTAAATGAATTGCTTTTGAGGTTCCCTTAGTTTCAGTATCTCTCAACATACTACCAGACAAGGGATAATGCCCTCCAGTTCCCAATAACCTCCTTCAAAAAAGAAAAAAAAAAAAGACTGTCATTTCTCATCCACCACCTTGAAAAACCTCCCACTTAACCTTTGCTTAGAACTCATGATACTGCATTTGTCAAGACAAGGATGCGACTAAGAAAACAACTTCAACTTACTTAAGGTTGAAACAGGAATGGAATAGTAGATTACCAAGCTGTCTCCATAAAGCCAATTACCTCATCTGCTATCATGTAGCCTCCATCCCCTGTCATGAGCTAAAAAGGAAGTCCTTTTTGCCATATCCTTTCCCCTTTTCTTTCTGAAAATAAGCTTCCCTTGCAAGAAATGCTGCTCCATAGGTCTTGTGTTTGCATCCAAAATAACTGCTTACCTTAAAGTAAAATGTCTGAACCTTACTTCCAAATTCCAAGAAGAGGAATCCTGATTAACACACCTGGACTGCACTCGGTCATATGCAGCCAGCCCTCAATTTTTCCTGCCTCCATAGCGTTCTTAACTAACTGACCACTATGCTTTTTATCTTTTGGAATACCTCAAATGTTTCTGCTCCACTCCTAGAACTCTTCCTTGTTTCCCATTGCTCTTATGGAAGTGTTCCTTTTATATAATTTCAAAGCAATTCTCTTAGGAGGAAGTGGATGCGATAACCTACCTGCCAGCTTAACACAGTCACCCTAATTTTTCTACCTACTTCTTGCTCCTCTTCTTTGCAACTCTTCCTTTAGTCTAGCACGAGGTCAAAGCATAACTTTACTGATGGCACTCCCCAGATCAAAGTGTTCACAGGCATTCACTGGCATTCCAGGGGCTGACAATATAAGTTTCTTATTCTGATATTTAAGATCATGATCTGGCCAAAATAACTCTTTTGAGAAAACTCCAACCATGTGTCTTCTTGAACCTAATTCTCCATTCCAAGGTGTCCCCTTACTACTCTTCACCAAATATTATATTCACGCTTTTCTTCTAAAACTTTGCTTATCTCTTCCCTCTGCCTCATTGCTCATGATTCCAACTCCAATGACCATCATCCTACTAACTCATAAGATTCAGAACAAAAATTGACCTTCTCTTAAAGCCACCTTACCCATTCAGGTCACTGTCATATCTTTCTGAAAATATATGAGCATAATTTTGAACAAATCTTTTTTTTAGCATTTATCTCCTCATACCTTGTTTTTTTCTTTGATGCTTAATACACTCTCTCTCCTTAAATTATAAGAAAATGATAGAGAATTTCTTATCCATCTTTTATACCCCATATGGCATATGCATTACTCTGTACATAGTATTTACTCAAAAAGAATTAAAGAAAGATGGGAGCAAGAAATTATCTTTATTTGGACTGTATCCCTACCTTTCTTATATTCCTCCATTACCTCTATCATTTTGCCTTTCCATGATAATTTTCTTATAAGCTGTGCTTTCCTAAATTTATCTTATATATTTGGAATCGTTATGGTAGGTAGCCTTGGTCAAACCAAATTCCAGATGGTTTCCCTCTTTGAATAGTTTCCTAACCAAAGAAACACAAACAACCAAATATAATTCCAATCCAAAATTCGATCCAAAATGAAATTCATATACATAGTCCACAGAGCCATTTAAAAAATTCATCCTCCCTTCAATCCTCCCTGTCCACTGAAGCTAGAAGCTACTCCAGGGCATGACTCTCTGTAATCTTCACTCCCTCCCAAGCTCTTTCACTGCTCAGCTTACCCCCTCCCTTTACCTTCACCTACACTGAACCAGAGTTGGATCAAGATGAATTAATCAGATTCCCTCTCATGACAATTTTGAAATAAGACTAAGACATTTTAGTTCAGCTTGAGCAGATCTTTTGAATGTAAGCTTATTTCACCTGTCATGGGAGAAGTCTATTTGACAAAGGAGAACTCTTCTCCAGCAAGAAAGAATACTTCTTTTGCAAGAAGGATATAAGGAGTAGGCAGGAGGATGGATTGACAATTATAAAATTCTCTTAGCTGAGGTAGCATGAAATCTTGTATGTAGTAACAGCATAAATCTGACAGTTAAACTAAAACCACGGTGTAAACATCTGATTTCTCCTTCCTCTTCACCCTTTAACTTTTTAGGAAGAACTGAAAAACAGACAAAATAATCAGACAATATCAAAACACATAAACAGGCACCAAATTTCACAGCTCATAGGTGTTTCTACATGAGCTGAAGGAGATGAGAAAGGCATCTTGGAAAAGAGAACTACTAATCATTTTTAGATATTTAAATTTTTTAGATAAAAGGACCAGAAAATATTTCAAGTATATTCAGTAGGCTCACCTGAGAAGTTCTTCAGAGGAAAGGCTGCCTATCTCGGATATCCAAGGGTATTTGATTGTGTTAGTTGGAAGGCTCTGGCACTAGGGACAAAGGTGTGAGAGGTTGTGAAAAGTCTTGGGGACCTGAAGGAGCTTCGTTATGCTCAGCCCCAGGCCAGGGCTACCACTTCCAGTGTGGACTCACCACTGCAGGAAGCCAGCTGCTCAGCCCTGGCCTGCCCTGACAAAACTCACCCCTTTTAGCTCATCCAGTTGCCTTATCCAGTTTGTGCTTTTTGTTTTCATTTCCTTTTGAATTATTTTTCCCAAATCCTTTTTCACTTTTACTACATTAGTTATTTCCTATGCTTAATTTTTAAATCATCTACTTTTAGACTTTAAACTTTTCATCCTCTCCCATATATTTTAATCTCTTATCTCTTTTACTTTCATGGTTTTAACCTTTTATCTCATTGGCCTCTGGCCTTCACCCATTTCCTTGAAATCTCATCCACTTTATAAATTTTTTTATGTTTAACATTAACTTTTATTTGGAGTTTAATCCTCTACCTTTTTAACTTCTATTTCCATTATATTCATGCTCTTTTTTTCTCTTGTAATTTTTGTACTCATAATTTTTATTTTCACAATGACTGATAAGAAGTTAGGACCGGAGAAGTGTTGTCATATACACAAGGAAGAGACTTTCTGCTTACTGCTCAACTAGACCAGGAGGCTTCCCTCCAGATTCCCCTCCCAGCATCCCAAAGATAGTCCACTTAGTCCTATTGATGAGTCTTGGAAAAATCTCACCTAGAGAGACACAAAAATCTATGAAGTCATCCTTCTAGAGCTCTAATTTTTCACACTGTGGACTCACTTAACTTTCTTGAACTATGTAGACTCCTCTTAACAGTGATCTTTCTGGGCCATCTATGAGGCTCTGCCATTGTTGTTGTGTTATTGTGTGAGGGCAGTGGAGGAAGAGTGACATGTTAGTTATTTTTAAATTCACAGAGATGTAATAAAGCTAAAAATAGACATACAGAGAGAAAATGGTAGGAAGGAAGACTAAATGGGGCCAGAAAGTGGAAGAGAAAAAAGGAAAAGCATCGTTATTAGATTTAAGGTAAAACATGTCAAAAGTATTGCACAAGCAAGCAGGTAATAGTAGGAAAGAACCTTCTGGAAGGAATTCATCATGCAATGCCCTGAACTGCCAGGGTGAGATTGGGGGCTGTGGAGCCTCCTACCTGCTATGCTCAAGAGGAGACCTTCTGGAGAGCCTGTGGGTGGGCCAGCTAACTCCACATTGGTCCATCTCTAATGTTCATAGGGTCATCTGATGATGCTCCTAGTGGGCATCTCCCAGATCACCACTTCCTCACTGGGCTTATTAGGGAAAAGGTGGTCTTAGCTGGCATTTTCACAAATAGGGATATTTTATAAAAGGGGACTGTTGTTAATTTGCCAAGACCTGCCTTGAGAAAACAGGTCCTCCAGACTATCAAAATCTATGAGAAAAATGAGGTTCAATTCCTCCCAAGCCATGGGCTGAGAGTTTTTCTTCAGGCCAATTATTGAGGCATAAGGTTATGTCTGCCACTGGCTTCAAGGATCCTTTCTCTGCTTCCCCAAGGAAGAATAGGATGTAATTCTGGAAACAATTCAACTCAAAATTTAGATATGAAAGATAATGACCATATTCTTGATTTCATGTACTTTTTTTTTCTGAATTCTTATTTTATACATGACACTGAAGGGGAATTTCACCATTTGTGGATGCTACTTCATTGGTACATAGCCTGATTGACTATAATTTCTAATCAGCCCCATAATTCACATTCCCAGCTTGCACTAGTCAAGATCCTCCAAAGAAACAGAATCACCAAGAAACAGATTAGATGGATGGATACATACATACACACACAGAAATTTATTATAATAAATTAGCTCATGCAGTTACAAAGGCTGAGAAATCTCATAGTCTTCCATTCTCAAGCTGGAGACCTAGGAGAGCAAGTGGTAATCTAGTCTAAATTTAAAAACTAAGAACCAGGAGAAGCAATAGTGTAGTTTCCGATCTTTAGTACAGGAAAAGATCAGTGTCTGAGCTTAAAACCAGGCCAAGAGTTAATTCTCCCTTACCCCATCTTTTGCTCTATTCAGGACACCAACAGATTTGATAAAGCACCTCCACACTGGAGAGGGAAATCTGCTTTACTTTACCTACAGATTCAGATGTTAAGCTCATGTAGACATACTCTCACAGACCTAGCCAAAGTAGTGTTCAATCAAATATCTGAGTACCCATGTCCCAGTCAGGTTGACACATAAAATTAACCAGCACAAGCCTATCCCTTGTTAATTCAGAACCTATCCACATCTTTAATCATACTCAATCTCCAAATAAAGACAGTAACAAGGTTATAATTCCACCCAACATGATGAAACTACTCTGTGTACTAGAAATGCTAACTCCTTATCCAGAAGAGGTAGAGTCCTTGAATAATGGTACTCTTCTCCTTGGTATCAAATAACTAAAATACTATGATATGAAATTAAAAATACTTGGCTCGGCACCTGTGGCTCAAGTGGGTAAGGTGCCAGCCACATACACCCAAGGCGGCAGGTTCGAATCCAGCCTGGGCCCACCAAAAACAACAATGATGGCTGCAACCAAAAAATAGCCGGGCATTGTGGCGGATGCCTGTGGTCCCAGTTACTTGGGAGGCTGAGGCAGGAGACTCACTTGAGCCCAGGAGTTGGAGGTTTCTGTAAACTGTGATGCCACAGCACTCTACCCAGGGGGATAGCTTGAGGCTCTGTCTCAAAAAAAAAAAAAAAAGAAAGAAATTAAATACGATGATAGTAAATCAATATATCTTATGTTAAATGAAAAGGGAATAAGAGAGGAGAAAACAAAGATATTTGATATTTACATATATATACATGCAATAAATATTCATAACAAAATTAGGAGGAATTCTCATAACAATTATAGTTCGTATTTCTGTTACTGGTCATGTGGTCATAGCTGGTATTTATAACTACCTTCTTCTATTACCCATTCTATATTCCTTTTAGCCTCAGCTAGCATCTTCAGTTGTTATTACCAGATAAAATGACCCAAACTTTCCTTTCTGAAGGGTAGGGCATTAGTAATCCTACCTGTACTGAATTGTTGTTGTTTTCCCTTTACCTTAATCACAGGGCATGATAATACTAAGAAGCACCATCAAGAATCTCCTGTATTCTAAACATATTCTTTCTTACCTCCATAGCGGAGTGGCAATTTCCTGTTGGTAGTTAGGATCAATTATCCTAGCCTGTGCAGTAACTGTATTCCATGCCTATTGATTCAGAGGCATAAGAAGTTCCAAAATGGCGAGGTGGCTGAGGGGGTTTTGATGCAAGGAATGAAGAGGCTTGATATAAAGTCCATGTCAGGGGACTGTCAGGGAGGAGCACTCCAGAGCAACCCTCCGGGTTGCATTTATTATAAAGCAGGAAAAAGTGGTTAAAAGTTACTTATCATACATCAGCACTAAAAAGGGTAACATGGAAAGTATAAGATAGAATGTCTCCAACTTGTTTATGCAAAACTACAAACCTTAGGCAAGATCTCTGCCTCTAGCATCAAGACACCTTGGGAACCTAGAGAAAGACCTGCCATTGCCACGCCTCATATATATATTCTCTTTTGGAGGCCATTTTGCTGACCTCCTGCATGTACGCAGTTCACATGCCATTCTCATGATTCTTTAGGTCTCTTAAATGGAAAGCAAATCTTATGCTAAAGATCAGGGCACAATTTTTCCTACAGATGGCGATCTTAACTTCCCATTCAATGAAATTATTGCTGTGTCTCCTGATGAAAGCATTCCTCCCTTTGGAACTAAGACCTCTGGGCCAGCAAAACATATGGTCACAGGAAAGGGAAGCAAATATTTTGCTAGCACATCACGAAGGAAAATAATGAATGGTGCAACTCCCATTTCTACATCTTGATTCCTGGACCCATGAATCCCAGCTAAAAACACCACCATCTATTCAATGCTAAATCACAGCATTGAATCAATGCTAAATCACAGAAACTTTCTCTGGTCTGCAAGGTATTGACACCTAGCTGATAATGTAAGTGAATGTTTAAAAAGTCATTCCATCATTCTATCAAACTAGCTGCTTCAGGACAGTGGGGACATGGTACGACCAGTGAATTCCATGAGCACGCACCCATTGCCACACTTCAAAAGCTATGAAATGAGTTCCTTGTTCAGTATCAATGCAATGTTGAACAGCATGGTGGTGGGAAGGCATGCTGTAAGTCCATGGATGGTAGTTTAGGTAGAAGCATTGCATACAGAGAAGGTAATTTGTATTCACAGTAAGTTTCTATTCCAGTAAGAACAAAACATCATGCCTTATATGATGGAAGTGGTCCAGTGTAATCAATCTGCCTCCAGGTAGCTGGCTGATCACCCAAGGGAAAGATGCCATATCAAGGACTCAGTGTTATTCTCTGCTGATAGCAGATTGAGCACTCAGCAGCAGCTGTAGGCATGTCAGTTTTGTTGATTAGAAGTCCGTGTTGCTGAGCCCACGTATAAGCCCCATCTCTGCCACCCTGGCCACAGGGCAATGATAGGATGGCTGGAGAATAAAGGAGGCTACTGGCCACAGAATGGATCATTCAATTCATTGATTATGAATATCCTCCTCTGCAGAGATCGCTCTTTTGTGAGTATTCACATGGGACACAAATAGCATCAGGTGTCTTGCCCATTCAGAAAGTCCATCTGCAAACCTCTTCCCCAAATAACTGAGAAACACTTCAGCCACACCCCCAAATTGCCCAACACCATTCTTCAGAGTCCTTGAAAATACTTCTTACTTGGCCGTCTCCCTAGTTAAAGGCTTCAACTCAGAAAACCGACAATCTTATTTCTAAAAACTGGTTAGACACATTCTGCCTTGTACAAGATAAGCTTGGGTTGCCAGACAAGCATCTTTCAGTAGCAGCATTCAGCAGATGCTAAGATATATTTTCTTACATCTGGAGTGTGCCCAGTACCAACTAAGACTCACCTCCTGAAATATTATTTGTTGGAATCCCAAGAGTAGCAACACTGACATGTTGATATTTTAGATGTCTTAATATTATTTGACTGTAAAAAGTCTTGATTTCCAAACACTTATCTACCCACATGTACAGCTTTGCAAGTTCTATCTTTCCAACTATGGTGGGAAATGTTTGACAAAGCATTAAATTTAGGATGACTTGTTGAGCCCACTAATTCAAAGTATCATAAATTCTTTCCTTCAATCTACATTTGGTTTCTCATATTGGGATTCATTGTGAAATACACTCTATCCTTGATTATCAGATATTTACTTGATTCATTTTGGATAATAAGAAATATTATTTGGATAATAAGAAATTTTTTTGCAGGCTCGGCGCCTGTGGCTCAAGTGGCTAAGGCGCCAGCCACATACACCCAAGGTGGCACGTTCGAATCCAGCCCAGACCTGCCAAACAACAATGACGGCTGCAACCAAAAAATAGCCAGGCGTTGTGGCAGGCACCTGTAGTCCCAGCTACTTGGGAGGCTGAGGCAGGAGACTCTCTTGAGCCCAGGAGTGGGAGGTTGCTATGAGCTGAGATGCCATAGCACTCTACCCAGGGGGACAGCTTGAGGCTCCTCTCTCAAAAAAAAAAAAAAAAAGAAAGAAAAGAAATTTATTTGCAGTAAATCCAATGTGACCCTACCAGAAATATCCAAAAATAGACAGGTGTATTTTGTATTTTATTTTAAAGATAGATATATTAGCTTAAATAGAAAATTCTTCAACAAATGTATTTATGAACAGAACTTGGTAGTGCTGAATGGGACATATCAGTGAAAATTTACCCATTTCTACATTGGAAGCAAGCACCACAGACTGTTTCAAAATCAGTCTCTCTATTTCTATTATCATCCTTGAAAATGATTCTATAACCTGAGTGTCAATTTTTTATGTAAATGTATGAAAGCACCCCTGCATTTTGGTGGCAAAGGTTCAGGGTTTATGAATTGTTATGCCCTAATTTCATTTCTTCGCTTTCACATGTATTTTTTTTACATATATGTATTTTCCTATGTGATCATTTTCGTCTGTGTATTTTGTACCTCATTTTATCTTGTTACATTATTATTTAAAAAAGACAAATCTTTTCTAAAACAAAATTGGATAATAACTAGGAAAACATTTTTTTCATGAGTTTTTCAGCCATTAGTAAGTCCCCAAACAACAGATGCTGGTGTGGCTGCAGGGAGAAAGGAACTCTTCTACACTGATACTGGGACTGCAAACCAGTGCAACCACTATGGAAAATTGTATGGAACTACCTCAAAGAACTTAAAGTAGACCTACCATTTGGTCCAGCAATCCCACTCCTGGGTATATACCCAAAAGAAAAAAAAAAAGGTCATTTTGTAAAAAAAAACAACTACACTCCACTGGTGGTGTTTATAGCAGCACCATGTACAAATGCAAAGATGTGGAAATAAGCCAAGTGCCCCCAGTACATGAATGAATTAATAAAATGCAGTATAAATATACTATGGAGTACATGTACTACTCAGCCATTAAAAAGAAGAAATGATGGACCTCTTTGCCTTGGCAATGAGGGTTCATTACTGTCTATGGCAAACATATCTTGCTCTGTAAGCCTATATCTTGCTCTTGCTCTTTCTCTTCCTCAATAAAGTTTGTTTCATGCTTTCCTTTAAAAAAAAAAAAAAAAAGGTGATCTGGTATCTCTTGTAACAATCTGGATGGAATGGAAACCATTCTTCTAAGTGAAACATCACAAGAATGGAGAAACAAACATAAGTACTCAATACCAAGTTGGAACTAATCAATCATTTAATAAGTGCACATACAAAGGTAAATCTCTGTGAAAATCAAGCTGGGGAAAGGGAAAAAGAGGGATGAGTAAATTTACACCTACTGAGAACAGTTTACTCTATCTGGGTGCAGTGGGTGAAGGGCATACTTACAACATTAACTCAATCTGCACAGAAAACAAAGTGTAAACAAAGCTACATAGCTCCTAATTTTCTGAAATAAAAATAAATAAAATAAGTAGAGAAACAATCTTTTTTTTTTTTTTTTTTGTAGTATTTGGCTAGGGCTGGTATACTCTCTGGTATATGGGGCCAGTGCCCTACTCCTTGAGCCACAGGCACCACCAGAAAACATTCTTTAAAAGTCAAGGGATTGGGCTCGGCACCTGTAGCTCAAGTGGCTAAGGCCCCAGCCACACACACCAGAGTCGGCGGGTTCCAATCCAGCCCGGACCAGCCAAACAACAATGACAACCACAACTAAAAAATAGCCAAGCACTGTGGTGGGTGCCTGTAGTCCCAGCTACTTGGGAGGCTGAGGCAAGAGAATTGCTTAAGCCTAAGAGTTGGAGGTTGCTATGAGCTGTGACGCCATAGCACTCTACCCAGGGCGACAGCTTGAGGCTCTGTCTCCAAAAAAAAGTCAAGGAACTGTAATGAGTCATAGTATATAAACCCTGGGGAATCAGTAAATATTTTTGAGCATGGAAGTTACAGGAGTTACATGTGTAAAGTAGTTTTTGCTATGTGGCCAGTGCCTGTGGCAGAGATAGATTAATTTATAGAAATACCAATTATGAAGTGAAGGCCATTCCATAAACAATGGTGATGAGACAGTAGAGAAGACAAGAGTGAAAAAGGCCATACCCAGGCAGGATCCACCATCCCTGGTGACAGTACACCAGGTAAACAGAGAAGTGGTCTGTATTAACTACCAGGTCTTCACCAAACTAGTCAATCCTTTTAAAACTTTTTGGTTCCTCATCTGCAAAAGGGGAGTAACAATACTCACTTCAAAGGGTTTTCCGGAGGATTGGATGAGATAATACGTGGAAACTATTCAGCGTGATGTCTTTCTTATGGTAAATGTTAAATTACAGTTACTTATTTTTAGAGTATACATAAAGGAAAGTAATGAGTTAAAGATAATTTCTAGGATTTAGGCCAGGGTGACTGAGGAAATGGTGAGGTAAGTGACAGAACTAGACAGTTTTTCTGGGAAAGAGAAATTAGCATCATATCAGGATAGAGTTAGCATGTTCCCAGATGCTGGGAGCATAAATTTGAATATAAAATAAGAGGGAGACATCTCATATTACCTGCAGTGTCACTGCCAACCATTTCCCCAGCATTTCTACCCATTTCATTTAAACATTCCTCTTGGATGTGCTTCCCCTTGCCTTGATTCAGAGGCTACATAGTGTCCATTTCCATTGCCGCCTCCTTCTTTAGCACCAGCCAGGGAGGTGCACCAGGCCTCTTTATTTACATGCTGTTTACTTCTCTCCCTGCTTATTAATTAAAGCCTTAACTAAGCCTAATCCCCCGTGGCTTACCCCCAGGCACCTTTTCCCAAAAAGGGGTATGCCATAATTTATTGTAACTCTTTTATTTTACTCCTCTCCAGTCAGTTTCCAGAATCACAATTGGCTTTTTAAACAAAACAATTGGAACTAATTCACAGAGTACATTATAATCACATCTGCCACATCTACAAATGGCAATTGATATGCAGTAGCTGTAAACCCCCAAATCGGAAAAGCCAAGAGGGAATTAGATGGACTAGAGGAGGTAGGGGGAAAGTCTGGGACGGTCTGTACCTCTCAAATGGGAAATAACACATGAATCATGAACCCAACCCCCACGCCAAGCCAACCCAAATGTTTTGACCCCTGACATAACCACAGATCTTTTTTTAACATATTCACCATCTTCTTCCCTTTTTTAACAATTTTGTTTTAAATTATTTGGAGTTTTGCTGGGCATGGTGGCTCAAGCCTGTAACCCTAGCATTTGGGAAGGTGGAGGTAGGTGGATTGCTTGAACTCAGGAGTTTGAGACCAGCCTGAGCAAGACCAAGGCTCTGCCTCTACTAAAAATAAAAAATTAGCCAGGCTTTGTGGAGGACGCATGTAGTCTCAACTACTTGGGAGGCTGAGGCAAAAGGATCTCTTGAGCACAAGAGTTTGAGGTTGCTATGAGCTCAACTCATGCCATGGCACTCTACCCAGGGTGACAGAGTGAGACTCTGTCTCAAAAAATTAAAATTAAAATTAAAAAATAAATTATTTGGAGTTTTTCTTTTAAAGTTTTGTTTTTCTTCTAATAGTCTGTGAAAGACTGCCACTAATAATAAATTTTATTTATTTGTGAAAGTCTGTGAAAGACTTTCCCTAAATTGGAAATAATCGAATTACATCCAGGATTTGTGGAGCAGGGACATGTGCTCTCTCCTCTTCAGAGAGTTGTACAACCACAGAGGAGGTCTTCCCAGCTTTGGGAGAAAGAGATGTAAAACCTATATTAAATAGTGTAAGAAAAATGATATCTTTAAGAAGAAAGCATCTGGGGTCCACTTTATAAGCTCATATTTTACTAGTTCTCACCTGCCCCTAAGGACAGCAATGGCCTCAGAATTGCAGAATAGGTTGACTAGCCAACGGGAGAGTAAATGGGCATTTTACTCCTCCACTAGCATGGAGGTCCTCTGATGATGACTTGAGCCAGCAATCCTGTCTTCTTCCCAGATTCACAGGGTCCACAGCTTTAACTTCTCATGGTCATTATTGAGAGGTCGGCTGGTGCCGAGAATTAGGCTTCCATACCTGGGCTCCATTGCTTACTGGCTGTCTGATCCTCAGCTTCCCCATCCATGAGAATGATAATACCTACCTGGCTATATCGTTCAAAGAATTCAGTAAGATTGCTCGTATAAATCATACCCTATAGTGAGGGGTAGATTGATAGGGAACACCAAAGACAAGAGTATGGTTACCTGCTAACATCAGGTATTATCTGGCAAAACAGAAAAGGCTTTACATTTTTTAAGTTATGAATTTGGATGCCTAATATTTCAGAGTTTCAGGCCATCACAAGAAAGACTGCAACTTAGGCACAAAGCTAAAGAGAATGCATGGGATTTAAAAATGAGTCATGGATTCCATAAGTGGTGCCATCGGCCTTCATGTTCGTCTGATGAGCACCTAATGATTCTGAGTAACTCAGCCAGGGACCAAGAAAGGAGGACAGGCAATTCCTCACACCATCAAACATGGGTTTTAAAGCTAAAGTGGAAACTTCAAATGAAACAAATATTTCTTTCCAGGACCATCAAACATCGCTTGGTTGGGTGTCTTTTCAAAGGAAGGCAATTGAGTTGAACTTTCTTTAGGACATTCTGCTGCAGGAAAAAAAGGCATCTTTGAAGCTTCATGCAATAAGCTCTATCAGTCAACCTGAGGAAGCTGATTTAGCAAAACCAGCTGCAAGAAACTAAACACATTCAGAAATCAGGCTTTACTTCTACACAGCGTCCCCCTAATCGTGGTTCCCCCCTCACCATAGCCCCCACTTCGTTCCTCTGCAGCAGCATCTGGAAGAGCCAGAAAACTCAGCAGAGTCTATAAATCTTTGTACTTTAGGTGAAGCTCACCTAAGTTTCTGAATTTCATCTGTTACATATTCAACACTTCCTTTAACTTCCCTTTAAGCAATTTGATGCTGTTGTATTGCAAAAGTGACCTTCAGCGTGCAGGAAAATCGCACCTCTGAGTTAGTAATCACCTGTTATGTGGCCTCTAAAATGGCCATGCAGCCTCTATAGATCCAGAAGAGAGGTGCTCCCCCACCCCATTAAAATTACCAGTAATCCCTTGAAAGTGGTTATGCTCTCCGGGAAAGAGGTGTTACAAAGGCTTCACCCCTTCCTGTCCATCCCAGAGTGAAAAATTACAATCATTCTGTGGGGGGGGGGGGCGGAAGGAGTATTAAAAGTGGGCCTATTTCTCTCCTTCTCATAGAATCTCATAGAATACTCTGAAGCAAAAATAAATCTGGGGAGGGGCAGGTCCTGCTGACAGCAAAGATTTCTGACATTTAAAGAAGGAATTCTCTTCACAGGATGGAGCTAACAGTAGATGGAAAGCACAGTCTCAATTCTAGCTCTAACAACATAAAAACCATTACAATAAATCATTTCTCCATGGAAGAATCTCTCGTATATATGAAGCTGTCAGAAGTTTCCCTTATACACATAAAGGGTAGTGTATGATAGACCAAAAAGGAGTGCTAGAAAACTAGCCTGAGAATGGGAAAGATAAATGAATACCTACAATGGAGGCTGGGCGATTCCTAAATAGCAAAGGTCAGGAGAAATTCCTGAGCAGGACTTTGATGCATCTCTGCTCTCTTCATGACTGAGGGTGTCTCAGCAACCACCATCAATAAATGCCCGTTGTTGTTTTATAACCAGTTCACTTTTGCTGATCTCAGTTTCCATCAGCTTTTCAGATAGAATTCCAGCTTGTCACAGCTCCACAGGATAAAACCATGAAGTCTTTCTTGTTTTGGTGCCGGTAGCTATTTACCTGTTCATCTGCAGTGTTCCTGGTTGCTGTGTCTCCTTCCCGATTGGTATATTCAATTTCTGTTCTGCCTGGGATGGTCTCACTTCATAAATCTGTAATTAAAGAAACCACTGGAGGATGTGGCAACCCCAAGTTTGGGGTGTGTTTTTTTTAACATGGGTCATAGCTCGACTCTTTTTGCCAAATGATATTGAAATATTCATGGCAAATTAGCATAAGGCACATCCTGTTTTATGAGGAAATGTTGCAGAACAATGTCTATAACTGATGCATAAAATATAAGTTTTCTATTTTCACACGCAAAACAGACTCACATATATTAAGGGTTTATTACTTGAGAGTCTTCAAATCACCGAAACTTTCCTTGTGGTACTTTAGAATTTAACAAATTTTATTAAGTGTTCTGTGATTTAAATGCTTTAGATCTTTAAATTTGTATAGAAGAGTCCACAAAGTGCATTTTGTCACTGTATAATTTTGGAAGATGTGACATGAAAAAGTAGACCCTAAAGGAATCTTCATCTGCAAGTGGTTTTTCTTCCGTGTGTTGACTACGGGTCGGGGCTCACGGGTCCTAGAGTTACGCAAATGCTCAAGGTTTAGACAGCAGATTTTTGTCTCAGTGTATATTGTGAACTTAAATGTTGTGTAATGGTCAAAAAATAGAAGAGAAGAATATTTCAATTTATGTAGTTAAAGCCACACTGGGTCATGACTGGGTCTTAAGGGAAGAAAAACAATGTGAAAAAATAATTCTCACTTTGGTTGTAACTGCTTGGGGAGAAAGAGAAACCAGAGAAAAGCATATTCAGCTTTGGAGAGAAATTGGGGGAGAGTTTTGGCAATGGTGGGCTGGCCGATTGTACACATCTCTTCCTGTCTCCAAGTTTGATAACTGATGATTTGGGAGTTTGGAATAAACCATAGAAAAGTATTTATACCATAGAAATCGGCAAATGGCACAATCATGGCTTCCCTCCCCTACTCCTTCCCATCCACCATCACCACTCCCAACACCTGTTAAACATTTACCAGCACACTACTGACTCGCGTGACTGTGAATGGTCTCATCTCAAGTAGCAGAATGGGGCTCTGTGTAGGGTTTGCATTATTAGTACGGTGCCCTAAGCACAACTTCACCACCAGCTCCCAGGTCCAAAAGAAGATAGGAACTTGCATAGCCGTGCTAGGAGCCACTAGCACCATATCTGCTATAGCTAGTGTGACCTTATGCCCATTTCCCTGTGATATTTCCCAGAGTATATCTGTCTCCATTCTGGTTTGGAATTTGTGCCAGAGTGGTCGTCATATAATAACAAAAGGATTAGTCTTCATAGTTGTGTTTTCAGAAAGGTGAAATGGGTTTGATAGATTTCATTTGGTGCCTCCAGCCATGGTCTGGCTTACTGTATTAGATACATGTGCAGTGTGCAGGGTTCTTACTCTCTAATGCCTGGGAAAATCTCAATAATGATGCAATACATGGATAAAACAAAAAATCATAACCACTCTAATATTTAGCTAAATGCAAAAGATGACCAGTGATATCTCATTTTCTGATCCTTTGCAGACACACCCTGTATAGAGCACAGGCAGAGTGTCTACTTGTAACATGCAGTGTGTTCTGTCACTAGCACCCAGGGACTGGAACCCCCTTCCACATACAGGTATTAAGGGAGGAGCATCTGGTGCTACTTCTGGCACCAGTGAGCAGTGAGTAGACAAGTCCCACAGTCTATGAGGTCTGACGATTAAGTACACCAACTCCACCTAGGAAAAGTGTTACATACCTCATTGCTGAATATCACTACAGTCACCTTCGAGGTGCTCCCCTTGGGGACCTATGCACCTGTGCCAGCACCCAGGCCACCCTTCAGAGCAATTTCAGAACTCTTTTCCTGGAATGGCCATCAGGGCTGTCACCATAGGGCACACAAAAACATGCAACAAAAATAATGAACACCACTCAGCCAGACACCACTGCACACTGACACAAACACGCCTGGGAGACACTGATATACCAAGGTTATGAAACCTCACCGAATTGTTTGTTTTGCCAACCTAAGTTCATAGTGACAAGTTTGTAAGCTTAATTAAGTGGAATATGATGACAGCTTTGATGGTCATTCCAGTAAAAGTGTCTCAAAATTGCTGTGAGGGGTGAACAAGGCGCTAGCATCAGTGCTTAGCTTCCCGAGGGGAGTACTTAAAAGGTGACCATAGGGACGGTCAACAGTGAGGTACACAGCACTTTTTCTGGAATGAGTTTGTAAACTTCATTGTCAGATCTCATCTGCTAAAATCTGCACGTTTCATAGAGCTTCCAGGTCTAGGCAGGGACACCTCAATGGCAAATATGAGAAGTTATAGCTTCAATGTATAAGAAATACATATATATAGAGAGAGGAAAGTTGAGTCTAAGGAATTCTGCTGTAGAGCACGAAGTCTCTTTAAAGAGGAAAGGTTAGTTGTATTCTTAAGAAGACCAAACTAGGCTCGGCGCCTATAGCTCAACCGGCTAAGGCGCCAGCCACGTACACCAAAGGTGGCGGGTTCGAATCCCCAGCCCGGACCCGCCAAACAACAATGACGGCTGCAACCAAAAAATAGCCGGGTGTTGTGGCGGGCACCTG
>NW_003852403.1:20926448-20990936 GCF_000181295.1 Otolemur garnettii
GTTGCTGTGAGCTGTAATGCCACGGCACTCTGCCCAGGGGGACAGCTTGAGGCTCTGTCTCAAAAAAAAAAAAAAAAAAAAAAAAAGAAGACCAAACTAAAGTAGACTTAACAAACACATGTCAGAAAGTATAGTTACATATCACTATGTAAAGTATAACTTTTTTAAGTCAAAAATTATTTAAATTAGGTTTTTCCATTTTCTATTTCAAATTTTCTTGTACATATATAAAAAGAAGCAACAGCTATCAGTACATTGGTTTCAATAGCAGAAGAAAAGCTTTGCACACAGATGATACCAGGTTTATGTCAGTACTATCAGATGCTTTAAACAGAAAATCAATCAACTTAATTCCATTAATAGTTCTCTTGTGCTTTTTTATCCAATCCATGAAATCAAAGTGAAGCTTGGAGATGTTCTCTCTGTTGAAGATGAAACATCTGACATTCCTGCAAATATTATTATAAATCCAACTAAAAATAAGGAAAAAATTATATTTGTGCATAGATAGTATGAACATAAGTTTTGGTACATGGCAAAAACAATGTTTTTACTAAATTAAGAAATTGATAGAGCAGAGAGATGTTCTTAGAATGAAGTGTGTTGCACACACAATTCAAAATTGTTTCCAAATAACCTATGATTTTACCTATCAAAATAGAAGCTATGCTACTTCCCCTTTATACACAGAGTAAGGGAACTATAATCCCAGGGTACAAGTTGGCTCTATTAGTATAGAGTATAAATGTCTTAACACAATAATTAAGTAAACGAGATGAGGCATATATTAACCAGTGTGATGTAAGCGTTCCTAATTCTATATGAAATCAGCACATGTACTCCATAAATGCATTAATGTTTACATGATCTATGTGCTTATGACTTAACAAAAAAATAAAGTAAGATTGAATAAAAATAAAACAAAGTTTGACGTGACAATGTTCATTTTTTGCTGCATATCATAAATTGGATTTTAAAAAGCTGTGTGCTTTTATAAAACTATTCTGTAATTCAAGCTCTGTGTTCTATAGTGGTACTGATAATTTTGTAAATAAGTCCTCCTTATTTTGTCCGTCTTTTGTCAAAATTAGTTTTAAGTATTTTAATGAAAAACTGAACAAACAAGCACCAAAAATCTTTAGCTTCTGGAGCTTGTATAAATTGTGATGATTAAAACAAGAGCTTACAAATAGGACAATATTCAAATTTTTTCCTTCAAAAGTAAGGAGGAAAATTAGGGATGCTCAGATAGAATCAATGAATTAATTTTGAGATGACATAGTTGTGTTTTGGAATATGCCATATTTTTTCATCTTTATTTATTAAGCTTTAATTGACCAAAACAACTATGTATTTATGACGTACAAGGTAATGTTTTAATATATGCAAACACTGTGTAGTGATGAAATAAAGCTAATTAACATATCCATTAAGATTTATTATTTTAGCGATGTTCAGATATACTATACATTCATTACAGTCATTCTGCTGTGCAACAGAGTTCAAAACTAACTCCCCTCAACTGAAATTTGTGTATCCCTTGACCTATATCTTCCCATTTCCACCTCCTGACCCACTCCATTCCAGCCTCTGGTAACCAACATTCTACACCCTCCTTCCATGTGTTTGATTTTTTTTTTTTTTTTTTACATATACACGTGTTTATTTGGCTTCCAATTTTGCTTTCACAAAATTAAAAAGGCTTAAAATTTAATAACAGTGTTTAAGATAAGGACTAGAACAAACATGTGTTTGACTTTTTTAAGATTACACATGAATGACATTGTGCAGCATTTGGGGGTTTTTTCACCTGGCTTATTTCACTTAGTGAAATGTCGTCTAGGTTCATCCTTGTTACCAAATGGCAGGATTTCCTTCTTTTTTAATGCTGAGGTCCATGGTAATGGGATACTCCATTGTGTGTATACACTACATGCTTTATCTATTTCACTGTTGGTGGACATTTATATTTACTATGAGTAATGCGGCAGTAAACATGGGAGTGCAGATACTTCTTTGACATATTGATTTCATCTCCTTTGTATATATATCCAGCAGTGGGATTGCTGGCTCTTATGTTAGTTCTATTTTTAATTTCTTTAGGAATTGCTGTACTGTTTTGCATAATGTGCATACTAATTTATATCCCCATTAAGATTGTGTAAAGGTTCTTTTCTCTCCACATCCTTGCCAATGTTTGTTGTCTATTGTCTTTCTGATAACAGCCTTTCTAACAGGTCACACTGGGATTTTAGTTTGCATTTCCCTGAAGACTATAACATTAAACACCTTTTAATATACCTATTAACCATTTGTATGTCTTCTTTTGAGATATGTCTGTTCAGAAAGTTTGCTCATTTTTTAATCAGATTTTTTTCCCACTATGGAGTTGTTTGAGTGCCTTATATATTTTGGACATTAATCCCTTAAAAGATGTATGGTTTGCTAATATCCTCTCCCATTTTTTAGGTCCCATCTTTACTTTGCTGATGGTATTCATTACTATGCAGAAGCATTTTTGTTTGATGTATACTATTTGTCTTTTTTTTCCATGATGCATATGCATTTGGGATTATGTCCAAAAAATTATTGCCCAGACCAATTTCAGAAGATTTTTACCCTGTTTTCCTCTAGTACTTTTAGACTTTCAAGTCCTACACTTAAGTCTTTAACCCATTTTGAGCTAATTTTTGTACATGTTGTGGGATAGGGTCCAACTTCAAACTTCAGCATGTAGATATCCTTTCCCCATAGTATGTTTATAGCATCTTTGGTAACAATCAGTTGGCTGTGGATGTGTGGATTTGTTTCTGGGCTCTTTATGTGTTTCATTGGTTTGTTTTTAAGCCAGTACTATCCTTTTAAGAATACTATGGCTTCGTAGTATGTTTTAAAATCAAGTAGTATAATGCCTCCAGCTCTTTATTTTTGCTCAAGATTGTTTTGTCTACTTGGGGTTTTTTGTAATTCCATCCAAATTATAAGATTTTTTTTTATTTCTGAAAAAAAACTCCATTGGAATTTTGATAGAAATTTCACTGAAACTATAGGTCATTTTCAGGATTATAGACATTTCATTAATATTCTTTTGTTCATAAACATGGAATATCTTTCCATTTCTTTGTGAGAAGACACTTGATCTAAGTTCAATATTTTAAAATGTGTGGATATTTGTTTTGTGTCCTAAAATATGACCTATCCTGGAGACTCTTCCATTGGCTGATGAAAAGAATTTATATTCTACAGTTTTTGGACAGAATATTCTGTTGGCTCCATTTGGTCTAAAGTCCAGTTTAACTCAAACATTTCTTTGTTGATTTTCTGCCTAGATGATCAGTCCAATGCAGAGCATGGAGTGTTAAAGTCTCCTACCATTTGCCTTGTGATGTATTTCTCTCTTCATATGTAGTAATATTTGCTTTGTGGATCTGGGAGCATATATATCTAGAACTGTTATATCTTCTTGCTAAATTGATCCCATAAGCATTATATAACAACCTTATTTATCTCATTTTTACTATTCTTGACTTAAAGGCCGGTTTGTTGGTTTGTTTTGTTTTGTTTTGCAGTTTTTTGGCTGGGGCTGGGTTTGAACCTGCCACCTCTGGCATACAGGGCTGGCGCCCTACTCCTTTGAGCTACAGGCGCCGCTAAGTCTGTTTTAAATAATGTATTTATAGCTACTCCTGCTTGCTTTTGGTTTTGGTTTTTGTAGAATATCTTTTTCTACTCCTTACTTGAACTCTACATATGGCTTGACTGGTAAGATGAGTTTCTTGTAACAGTATATAATTGGATTTTTTTAATCCATTCAGCCATTCTATATCTTTTATGTGGAAAATTTAGTCCATTTACATTCATAGCTATTATTAGGATATAAGGCTTAGTTCCTGACATATTGTTAACTGTTTTCTTATTATTTTATATGTTCTTTGTTTCTTTCTTTTTCTTTTATTGTTTGTCATTGTGGTTGGTAGATTTCTATAACATTATCATTTGAATCTGTTTTTTGCTTTCTTAGCGTCATTGCTTTACCAGTGAGTTTTATTCTTTCATGTGTTTTTATAACACATTTTATGGTAAATATTGTATTATCCCTTCCAGATTTAGTCCTCCCTTCAGTAGTTCTTGTGGAGTTAATGTAGTGGTAACAAATACCCTCAACATTTGCATCTGGGAAAGACTTTATTTCTTCTTCATTTATAAAGGTTAATTTTGCAGATATAGTATTCTTGGCTGATAGGTTTTTTTCTTTTAACATTTTGAATATATTATCCCATTCTCTTCTGACCTATAAGGTTTCTGCTGAGAAATCTGCTGTTATTCTGATGAGCTTTCCTTTATAAGTGACTAGGCATTTTTCTCTTGATGTTTTAAAAATCTACTCTTCATCTTTGACTTTAGACATCTGATTATAATGTGCCATGGGAAAGATATTTTGACATTGTATCTGTCTGGAGATCACTCTTGTATCTGATCTTCTTGTATCTGAATATCTAAATCTCTTGCAAGACTTGGGAAGATTTCATCTATTATTTAAAATATATTTTTTCATTGCTTCACTTTTCTCTAAGCCCTTAGATATACCAATAATTCCTTATATTCAGTCACTTTATATCCCAAATAAGTATCATGAAAGCTTTGCACAATTTTTGAATTTTTTTCTTTATTTTTGTCTGACTGGGTTTTATTTCAGTAGACTTGTCTTAAAACTCTGAGATTCTTTCTTCTCCCTGATCCAGTCTACTGTTGAAGCTCTCAAATGTGTTTTGTATTTCCTTCAATGAATTTTTAAGCTCCTGAATTTCTATTTAGTTCCTTTTCAAAAACTATCTGTCTTTGGTAAATTTCTCATTCACACCCTAAATTCTTTTTATTTTTTTGTATTGTTTTTCAGAATTCCCTTGTATCTCCCTGAGCTTCTTTAGAACCAGTATTTTCAATTCTTGATCTAGATTTTATCAGTTTATTTTTTATTGTGGTCTCTTGCTGAAGAATCTTTGTGTTCTATCATCATGGTGTTATATTTTCTTACTTTTTCAGGTTTCCTGTGTCCTTATGTTGAAATCTATGCATCTGGTTACTTCGTCCAATTTTTTTTAATTGCTTTTGTAGCAGATAATTTTTTCTTCCTAAAGATGTGTGCATATTGTTGGTTGACTAAAGCACTTTGACTTTGATTTTAGAAGCCTGAAGTAATGTGATATCTATATGATTTCTTTGGCAGTACATACTATCAGTGATTTTCTCAGTATCTTATAGTATGATTGTTAGTAGAGACTGTGGTGAAGTTTTGCTGGGGTTAGAATACTGAGTGAACCACTCTTCAGGTCTCAGTAAAAGCAGCAGTGGCCTTCTTGGATGCTGATCATGGCAGTGATGGACCAGGCATGTGAGCAGGTTCTCAGGTCCCTTGGCAGCTAGTGTGATGTCAGTGATGGCAGCAGTGGTGGTAGAACAACCCACTTGTACCCTAACAGTGCAGGCTTGTATGGAGGCAGTTATGATGGGTTGGGCAAATCAGTCCTCCGGCTTGCTGTTGGAATATGTGGATTAGTGTCAGCTGTGGTATTATCTGTAGGTTTGGCCAGCTCTTCCTCAGATCCCAGCAGGAACAACCAGATGCCCACAGTGCTGGATTGGGCTACGCAAATTCCAGGCCCTTGGATGGCATACTTGAATACTTAGGGTAGGGGGATAAACCACCAAGCTTGTCCTCTGTCACAATGGTAGTACCTTCAGGCATTGACTATGACAGGCAAAGGCGAGGTGCTCCCAGGATGCTCCAGGGTCTGGTAGTTGTACCTGGGGCCTCCACCAGTGAGGGTGAGGACCCTCTCAGCTGTAGCAGCATGGGTAAGTAGCTGTGGGGAGTATACCCTGCTCATGCCTTGGTCTCACAGCAGCCCATAGGAGCACCAGTGGGATTTGTCATGGGAGTGTATGGGAGTGCCTACTCTCTGCTTCCCACCTTGTCTTCCTTCTGTGGTTGCAGCAGTGTGAGCCCCAGCTCAGCCTGAGGGTGGGACTTCTAAACAGCTAAACTCTCATAAGACCAGCAATTGTGGGCTTGCCACCAGGGAGTGTTATGTCTCTCTCAAGTGGAGCAGCATGGGCAAATAGCTTTGAGGAATACAGTCTGTTAATAACTTGGTCTCACAGCAGCTCATAGCACCAGCAATGGGGTTTGCCTTAGGAGTACATGGGAATGCCCAGTCTCCCCTCTCCTTTCTTGGCCTAGTGGCAGCTGCAGCAGTAGCCACATCAGTCTGGTCTCATGGCAGGATATAAATGCTGGCAGTCAGACTCTCCAAATGGTGCCAAGCCAGAGCTACTCTGGGCTCAGATGCCAGGGATTTCCACTTGAGCTCCCTTCCTGGAGCAATGCCTCTGTGTAAACTCTAGGCAGCTTTCTGTACTAGACCTGAAGTACATAAGGGTTGAGAGGGTCTCCCATAGCCAAGATCACAAAAGCCTAAGGTGGGAGTGTGGAGCCCTTAGGGTTTCTCTCCTACCTTTTCCTTAAGTTCAGGAGCTTTTCTCAGCTCCCAGCCAATTACAGCTCAGCGAGCTGCCTTGCTCTGCCCTCCCTACTTGCTTTTGGTGGTTCCTTTCACTTCTCCCAGCTTTGTTCTCCTTCTTGCTTCATATCCCTCCTCTGAGCTGTGAGTGTCTTTCCTGTACTCCTCCTCTGTTGCTGGGTTGAAGTCCAGACCATGGTAAAACATAGAATAGAATACAAGTGATAGTGATAAAAGGTGAGAAGGAATGTGAGGAGACAGAGAAAGAGCGAGAAAACGAGACTCAAACTTACCTTTTTTCTTTTGACAGTTCAATGCAAATTATATAAACTCTGGGCTCCACCCCAACTGAAATGTTACCAGAGCTATAAATGTTACCAGAGCTATATATTACTGTCATCACTCCCAATGGTTTTGAAAAGAAAATAGCTATATAACCTTTGATAACATTATTTAATATTTTTGAGATGAATTTCAACATCAATAAAAATGATTAAACAAACTATATTAGTGGTTCAAAAAATTGGGGACTCTGGAAGCCTAGAGAGACATATATTTTCTGTATTTTGAAGGGGTGAGAAGTGACCTTACAAGCCCACTAGCACATAAAATTTGTGTGTTTGTGTTTAGCTATTCTTCAGCTTGGTAACAACTTATATTGGCAACTCTGAATGCCTTTGGTCACTTCATCCAATGAATTTTTAATAGACTTAAAGCTTTCCAACTCTAGAGTTCTGGGTAGCAATGAATATCTCTGGTAAGGAAGAAATTGGAAACCAAAGAATGTGAATTTTAAGCTCTCTTTGGCTTTAATATCCAAAGAGTCTTGAAATACTAGGTGCAGAGCAAATTGACCCTTCAGTGATTGTCTCCCCACAGAAACATCAACTTTAATAACTACTCTTCATGCATGAAGGTAACTTCAAAAGATCCAAGAAAACCTGGTGGGAGATCTTAGCCCTGGTTTTAGAGTCCCACGCCTCCCCCACTCTAAGCAGTGGCAGCTTGAGAGATGCAAGGCCGGTTTGAGGGAGGGCCGAGTCAGTGAGTGCAGGACTTTGACATGGAGCCTAGTGTCTCACCTGCTGTAGGGAAACCCAGTACTGAGCAGAACCCATGGCCCTTGACCCCAGGACTTCAGTTGTGAATCAGCATTATGGTAGTTCTTGTGGCAGATAGGTCATCTGGACTGGCTTCTGGTGCTAGATGGAAACCATGGCCCTGGCAGAGCAGTCTCACATTCTAGCCAGCACCACTGCCTGTTGTCTACATCAGTTTCAGGCCACAAGTGAACCTCAGCAACAGACAGTCCTTTGCAGCCTGAACCTAGGGCATGTCCTGGGGCTGTGCTGGTCCCAACGATCATTGCCTTTAGGTGCCACTCAACTTACTTTTGCTAACCTTAGTGGCCAAAGGACTTACTTCACTGTCCATCCCCCAAACCCGGGCAGCACAATGCAGAGAATGTCTCCATCTGCTGAGAAAAAGGAAAGGAAGTAAGCACAGGACTTTGACTCAGAACTCAGTTCCGGCTGCCACAAAGAAATTCAGCACTTTAATCCATCTGAAAGGAGCAGATGACCCTGACTCCAGGTCAGTGTCTGTGGACAGGCCCCCAGGCATGCCATTAGCACCAGATAAAGAACCACTGCCTCAGACGGATGGTTGTAGAATGGGCCCAGCACAATGGACTACCCCTTTTAGAAGAACAGCAAACTGCAGACCACAGCAAACCTGGGCTCAGGGCTCCCTCTAGTGGTGAAAAAGTGGCTACACACAAACCGCGGACCTGTGGCAAACCTGAGCTTAGGATGTCATCTAGTGCTGAAAACAGAAGTGACCGCAGGCTCAGAGGACAGAATTTTCAACCCCCTTAGAATTGCTGTAAGGACTGGCACAAACAAACCCAAACTGTGAAGACCATAATGATATCTAACCTTCAATGCACAGACTTGTCACACACGCACCAAGAATACTTAGAGAACCATAACCTCACCAAATCGACAACATAAGGTGCCAAATACTGATCCTAAAGCAATGAAAATATGTGAGTTCTCAGAGAATTCAAAATGCCTATCTTAAGGAAACTCAGTGAACTTCAAAAAAAAAAAACATAGACACAGTACAGAACCCTAACAGAGGTATCGAGATAATTTTTAGAAGCAAACAAATCCTGAAATGAAAAATACATTAAACCAAATAGGAAAAAAATGAAATAGAGGGCATTAACAGCAGAACTGATCAAGGAGAAGAAAGAATTAGTGATCTCCACGACAGGTTATTTGAAAATACACAGATGAGGGGGGAAAGGAAAAAGCACAAAGACAGCCTGCAGTTACTAGGGATCAGCATCACAAGAGCAAATATTCAGGTAATTGGGGTTCAAGAGAAACATGAGAATTCCAAAAAAGTAGAAAGGTTATTCAAAGTGATAGTAACAGAAAAATTCCAAAACCTACAAAATTATATAAATAATCCAGGTACAGGAAGGTCACTCCAATGCAACACCAGTAGGGGACTTTAACATCCCACTTTCAGTGATGGAAAGATCGTCCAGAAAAAAATATCAACAAAGAAACAGCAAAGTTAAACAATACCCTAGCCCAAATGAGTGTAACAGGCAGACATCCATAGAACATTCTACCCAACACCTACAGAATACACAGTCTTTTCACCGACTCGTAGAATATTCATCAGGATAGATTATATGGTAGGCCATAAAACGAGTCTCAATGAAATTTTTAGGACAGGCACAGTGGCTCACGCCTATAAGCCTAGCACTCTGAAAGGCCAAGGAGGGTGGATTGCCTGAGCTCAGGAGTTCCAAACCAGCCTGAGCAAGAGTGAGAACCAGTCTCCAAAAAATAGCTAGGCATTGTTCTGGGTGCATGTTGTCCCAGGTGCATGTTGTCCCAGCTCCTCAGGAGGCTCGGGCAAGAAGATCACTTGAGTCCAAGAGTTTGAGGCTGCTGTGAGCTATAATCCCATGGTACTCTACTGAGGGCAACGACAAAGTGAGATTCTGTCTCAAAAAATAAATTTTTTTTGAAATTTGAAATCATACCTAGTATTTTTTCTAAAAACAGTGTAATACAACTAGAATTCAGTAACAAGAAGAACTTAGGAAACTGTGCAAATAAGGGGAAAATTAAATAACATGTTCCTGAATCACCAATGGGTCGAGGAAGAAATTAAGAAGAAATTCAAAAATTTCTTAAGGTAATGATACCAGAAACACAACTTCCCAAAACCTATGGGATATAACAAAAGCAGTACTAATGGGGAAGTGTATAGCAATTAAAACTTACATTTAAAAAAATACAAATACCTCAAATAGCTTAATGTTGTAACTCAAGGAACTAGAAAACCCAGAATAAACCAAACCCAAAATAAGGAGAATAAAATAAATAATAAAGATCAGGGCATAAATAAATGAAATACAGGTATAAAAATGTAAGAAAAATAGTTAACTGAAGAGCTGGGCTTTTTTAAGATAAACAAAATGGAAAAAAACACTGGCTAGTCTTAAAAAATAACAGAGTAGATTCAAATAAAATCAGAGATTAAAAAAAGTCATCATTACAACTGACACCATAGACATACAAAGAATTATGGGAGACTATCATGAACAACTATATGCCAACAAATTGGAAAACCTAGAAGAAATACATTTATGGATACATACAACTTACCAATATTGAATCATGAAGAAATAGAAAGTCTGAGCAGACCCATAATGAATAACAAGATTGCATTAGTAATAAAAATTCCCCCATCAAGGAAAATCCCAGGACCAGATGGTTTCACTGCTGATTCCACTAAACATTTTTAAAAGAACTAATACCAATTCTTTTCGAATATTTTTTTTTTAATTGAAGGGGAAGGAAATCTGCCACAAGGCAAGCATTGCTCAAATACCAAAACCAGACTAGCCAATCTGCCTGATGAACACAGATGCAAAAGTTCTCAAAATAAATAAATAAATAAAGCAAACCAAATCCAACAACATGTCAAAAAATATATATATCATGATTAAGAAAGATTCATTTCAGTGGTGCAATGATGGTTCATCTAGTACAAGTCAATAAACTTCACATATTACACCAACAGAATCAAGGACAAAAACCATATGATCATCTCTACAGACACAGAAAAGGCATTTGATAAAATTCCCTCCATGATACTCTAAATTAGTTAAGTATAGAAGTAATGGACCTCAACATAATAAAAGCCACATGTACAACCCCATAGCTAACATCATACTGAATGGAGAAAAACTTAAAGCTTATTCTCTTAGATTTGGAACAAAACAAGGATATTCACTTTCATCAATCTTATCCAACATAATACTCAAAGTCCTACCCAGAGCAATCACACAAGAGAAAGAAATAAAAGCCATCCAGATTAAAAAGGATAAAGTCAAAATATCTCTGTTTGCAGAAGACATAATATTATACACGTAAAATATCAGAGACTCCACCAAAAACCAATTAGAACTAACAAAAAAAAATTCAGCAAAGTTACAGGATACAAAATCACATACAAAAATCAGTAGCATTGCTACATATCAATTAACTGATAAAGCAATAAAGAAAGAAATTTCATTTATGGCAGGCCTGTTCCCCTGGGCCTCTCATAGTGCCCCATGCCAGAGCAAACTGTGGCCCTGAACCATTGCCTGGCCTCTGTGTCCACAGGCTGCTGGAACTGAAGTGGGTTGCACAGAGGAAAAAAAAAAAGAAAGAAAGAAAGAAATTTTATTTATAATAACAAAAAAACTACCTATGAATAAATTTAATGAAAAAGGTGAAAGACATCAAGAATGAAAACTAGAAAGTACTGATGAAGTAATTGAACAAGACACAAAAACATGAATGAACACATGGTCCTGAGTTCATGAACTGCAAGAATTAAGATTGTTAAAAATTCCATATTAACCAAAAAGATCTACAGAGTCAAAGTAACCCTATCAAAATACCAATGACAGTCTTTACAGAAATAAAAAAAAAATCCTAAAATTCAGATGGAAGCAGAAAAGACCAAAATTAACCAAAGTGATCTTGAGCAAAATGAACAAAACTGGTGGACATCACACTACCTGACTTTAAAACATATTAAAAAGCTATAGTAACCAAAACGGCATGGTACTGGCAGAAAAACAGACACACAGACCAATAAAACTGAACAGAAAGCCCAGGAATAAATCCCTGCTTCCATAAACAACTGATTTCCAGCAAAGATGCCAAGTGCACAACCAAGAAACGACAGCCTCTTCACTAAATGGTGCTGAGAAAACTAGATGTCCAGATGCAGCAGAATGGACCTAGACCCTGATCTCTCTACAAATACATAAATTAACTTGAAATGGATTAAAGACTTGAATTTAATACCCCAAACTACAAAACTCCTGGGAGAAAACATACAGGAAAATCTCTACAACATTGATCCAGTCAAGTATTTTTTGACTTTAAAAGTATGTGCAACAGAAGCAAATACAAACAAAACAAAAAACCTTTTGCATAGCAAATAAAACAATCAACAGAGCAAAAAGATAATCTACAGAATGGGACAATATATTTGCAAACTATGCATCTGGCAGAGTTAATCTCCAAAACATACAAGGATCTCAAATGAATCACCACCAAAAAACAAAGAACTTGATTTAAAAATGGGCAAAAGAACTGAATAGACTTTTCTACTAAATAGACATTTTTAAGAGGAAGACATACACATGACCAACAAGTATATAAAAAGGTGCACACCATCCCTAATCATCAGGGGAAGCATATTACAACTCCTATGATTTATCACTTAAGTCAGAATGGCTAGTATCAAAAAATCAAGTGTTGACAAAGATGTGGAGAAAAGAGAACTCCTACACACTGCTGGTAAGAATGTAAACTAGTGTAGCCATTATGGAAAATAGTATGGTGGCTCCTCAGAAAATTAAAAATAGAACTACCTTATCATCCAGTAATCCCACCACTGGGTATATATTGAAAGGAAATGAAATCAATATGTTGAAGAAATATCTGCAGTCCTATATTCTTTGCAACATTATTCACGATAGCTAAGATATGGAATCAACCTAAATGTTTATGAACAGATGACTAGATAAAGCAAATGTAGTGTATATATACAGGAGAGTACTATTCAGCCATAAAAAAGAATGAAATCCTGTCATTTGCAGTAACAGGGATGACTTCAGAGGACATTATATTAAGTAAGATAAGCCAGACACAGAAGAACAAATGCTGCATGTTCTCACTCATATATGGAATCTAAAAAGTTGTTCTCCTGGCCAAAAACAATGGCTTACACCTGTAATCCTAGCACCCTGGGAGACCAAGGTGGGAGGGTTGCCTGAGCTCAGGAGTTCTAGACCATCCTGAGCAAGAGCAAGACCTCATCTCTAAAATAGCCAGGAGTTATGGTGGACAACTATAGTCCCAGCTTCTTGGGAAGCTGAGGCAAGAGGATTGCTCAAACCCAAGAGTTTGAGGTTGCTGTGAGCTATGATGCCAGGGTAACAGAGTGAGATTCTATTTCAAAAAAAAAAAAAAGTTGTTATCACAGAAGTAGAGATCAGCATAGTAGTTACAAGAGAATGGAGAAGGGCAGGTGAGGGGATGGCAACAGATTGGTCAACGGGTACAAAGTTACAGTTAGGCAGGAGGAATAAGTTCCGGTGTTCTACTGCATGTTAGAATGACTAGAGTTAAAAATAGTGACTAAACCGGGCATTGCAGCGGGCGCCTGTAGTCCCAGCTACTTGGGAGGCTAAGGCAAGAGAATCACTTAAACCCAAGAGTTTGAGGTTTCTGTGAGCAGTGATGCCACAGCACTCTACAGGAGGGCGACATAGTGAGACTCTGTCTCAAAAAGAAAAGAAAATGTGGAGGGAGAGCAATTGGTGGGACCACACCTACAGTGCATCTTACAAGGGTACATGTGAAATTTGCTAGGTGTAGAATATAAATGTGTTAACACAATAACTAAGAAAATGCCGTGAAGGCTATGTTGACCAGTTTGATGAAAGCATTTCAAATTGTATGTAAAACCGGCACACTGTACCCCATGATTGCATTAATGTACACAGTTATGATTTAATTTTTTTAAAAACTGGAGTTAAAAATATTTCAAAATAGCTAAAAAAGGAGTTTTTTAAAATGTTCTTATCACAAAGAAGTGATGTGTTAAGGGGATAAATATATTAATTACTCTGATTTGATCATTACACAATGTATTCATCTTTAAAATACTATATTGTACCAAACATACAAAATACTATATTGTACCAAACATCTACAATTATTATGTGTCAATTATAAATTTAAAATAATCTAAATATTCCAAGAGTCTTGAATATCTATAATTTGCAGGAGGAAATCACTTTTATAAAAAGAGAATAGAATCTAATCCTTCAAATAGCACAAAGCTTACAAAGGAAAGATAAAGCTTTTCAGCTTCAAATTTTCTCGCATAAAGAAAGGTGACAGTTTCAAAAACAAATGAATTTTTAAAAAAGAGCTTTGTCTTCAGCTAGGAATAGGTGAGTTTCAGTGTTCCAAAAATAAAATGACTAAATTCACTAGTTTTGTTTGATCAGTCAAAACCAGATAAATAAAACTTCTTTCAAGTCAGGCCTTCCTATTTTGTTACCTTTGGTTTTTACCCGGTAGTAACTAGTCAGCAAAACCTTACCCCATTGCCAAGGATCACCCAGATCACAAGAAATCAATTCTCTGTGAACTCCTCATAAATCCTTTGCTTCCAAAACAGAGATGAGGGTGTGCAATTGAAAACACTGAGAAGTAAATTATGGAAGTGAAAGTTTCTTAAAAACAGCTTACAGTTAGTTGAGGCCACAAACACCTCAGGCAATGCTGGTGGAACAGCAGGAAGGGTAACATCCAGTGCTGTTTAAAGGACATGAAAGCCATAAAATCCACAAGTCAGGGGGAATTCTAGAATCAGTACACACACAAGGAGGGGTGCAAGGGATGTGGCAGGACCGCACGGGGGCACAGGTGCCTGGGACCCAGAGCTGGGAAACAAAAGGCCCACCCAGAAACACAAGATTATTATAACCAGAGTCCTACCAACCACCCTGCCTCGATCAGTTTTGGATTCTCTAGGGAGCTGAGCACAGGCGTAAGCACAAAATGTTACCTAATGAACCAAATACTAAGTCGAGGGGAAATTTTAGATGGAACGTACATGACCTGACTTACATAATGTAACTGAGTCTTTGAAATGAGAACCTGCGCAGAACCACATGAATTTAACAAAATCCTTTAAACCCTTGTATCTCTGACCTCAAATCCTTTCAAAGAAGAAAAGGAGAGCAGATTTGGAGTAAATAGGAGGACCATTCCTATTGGTTTGGAGTCACATTCACAAAAACCCTAAATTTTAGCCCTTTGATGCTATCCCCAAATAAAGCTAGATGTATGACCACAACATACTCTGACAGACAGAATAAAAATGACTATCACCATATAGCTGCATAAGCTTATGTCTCCTTAGAGGACTGCCCTGTGAGTAATCTTCTTGTAAAAACTGTAATTGTCTTATGAATAGCCGAAGGGGTTAAAAGCAATTAGTATGTAAACATTTATAGTGCTATCTCTGTAAGCCCCTCTTTAGTCAATTCATAATTTTTTAATATACAAGTAATCTCAAAAAATAGTGGCTCTGTGAGGAGCTTCTCAAGGTCAGGAAGGAGAATCATGTAATCAGATCTGCCCAGGCCAGGGAGTTCTCCATTACATGGGCCCAGCACCTGGGACCGTAAGCAAAGAATATACAACAAAGTAAATATGGCTTTTTTCTCTGTACTCCCAGGGCTTAGCACAGTGCCAGTCACCAAGTCACTCTGAAGGCTGAGCACATACACATGTTCATTTCCTCCTTCTGAGATGAGCAGGCAGGAGAGACGATTTCTGCAGAGCTTACCATGAGATCTGAGAGGTTACCGCGCTCCTTGAGATCCACTATCAAGGCCAAGGCTGATTGCTCAAAGGATCAGTGCCTAAGCCAAGCCACCCACCAAGAGCCAGAAGGTCTACAAAGTAGCTCCACAGGACAGCCTCAGCGGGAGGAGAGCCCTATGCTAGACACAGAGCAACTAAATCAATGAGATTCTCAAGGAATTCCAATGCTTGCAAAAGAGTCAGAAACCAAGACAGTGATACGGAAGCAAAGGCCTACTCTGAAAAGTCAACCAGCAAAAGTCAGAAGGTGACAGAAACCACCAGTCCGAGAGGAGGGTGACCAAAGTGTCGACAGCAGCTGAGATAGAGTCTATGGAAACTGAGGTCGATGACGTACACAGGAGCACAACTGAGTCTGAGGGAACAAGAATCCAAGTGCTGTTGGACACTGTGATGGGTTGAGTTTTGTCCTCCAAAAGTTCATATGTTGAAGTTTGAAACCCCAGGGCTTTGAAATGTGACCTTATTTGGCTATAGGCTCTTCACCAAAACAATCAGGTTCAAATGAGGTCACTAATAACTTCATAAGGGTAGTTTAAAAACCTCACAAGGGTATCATGAAACAAATTTAATATCACTGATGTCCTTATAAAAAGGGGAAATTTGGAAACAAATATGAACACAGGGATAACACCCTGTGAAAAGTAAGGCCAGGACTGGAGTGACACATTCACAAGCCAAGGAACCCTAAAAGTTTGCCAGCGAACCACTGGCAGCCAGGGGAGAGGCACAGAGCAAATCCTCTCCTTCCCAGTCCTCAGAAGGACGGGCCCTGCCAACACCCTCATCTCGGACTTTGAGCCTGCAGAACTAAGAGGCCGTGAGTTTCTGTTGTTTAAGTCACCAGTTTACAGTACAGGGCAGCCCTCGCGAACCCAAGCGGATGTTTGGAGCTACAACTGAATCAGAAACATCAGCTCTGCTCCTCACGGCTACTTAGCTACCAGGAAGGCTTTGTCTTCTCTCTCTTGCTCATGTGTCCTCATAATAATCCATATCGCCTTAGATAACCTGAGGGTCTCTGCTCCCTGGAACCTGCAAGAACTTAGGTAACTCAGTGGAAATTCATCGAGGTTCAGGAATGAGTAAAGGACACAGTCGGAAACAGAGAAGCTGCTGCTTTGAGATCCTCAAATCGCGGAATCAGGAAATGTGAAACAAGATTCCTGACAGCTTCAGGGAGTGGCATCTAGCCAGCAACTCCAGGGCTTGGCAGAGCTGAAGGAAAAGAGCAGGTGATGCTGGGAAATCTACATCCTGGCAGGCTTTCTGCTGGGGGCAGGGATCCAGCTTCCCAGCCACTTGTTGGCCCCGTCCATGCCACTGTCTCCAATAGTACAGTTCCTGAAGGAACTAAAAGATGTCAATTACCTATTACTCAGAGTCTGCAATGCAGCAAATATTTACAAAATATTTGCTCCTCTTAGCAAAGCCCTTCAGTTACCCAAAACAGCTGTTTTTAAAGGTAGACCAGGGATCACATCAGGTGAGCACTTCCCGGGTTCCTTTAGCCTCCATCCTTCCCCTAAAGCTCATTTTCCCACCGCCTGCATTCACTGGTTGCCTGGTGTGAGGAGAGAACTGGCACACGTCCCGATTCAGCCATCTGTGCCTCTTCTCTCCACCAAAGTGAGAATGCATTCAAAATAAACTACATTGAAAGCACATCCTCTCCATTCAAGTTCTACTTCAAGACCTCACAAAAGAGGGCACCCCCAGGATTCTCATTCCTGGCAGCCCCTGAATAGGGGCTGCTGAACAATACCCTCAGTACTTGCTCAGAAAGGAAGACTGACTTTGGGGTGAACACAGGTGAAAGCTCTTCGAAGGTTCAGAGAGAGACAGAGCCCAGTGCCAAATTGCCTTCCAGGTGGTCAAACTGCATTGCTCATTACTTGGAGTGACTGGGACGCTTCCAAGCCAGCTCTGGACAAGGCGGCAGGTGAACACGTGACTTTAATTGCTGCTAATTCAGTGTTTAAATGACATTTTTTAAGCCAGTCTAAATTTATTTTGTCTTTTTACACCTTCACGTTAAATAGGCTTTTCAGAGGACTTGAGGGGAGCGAACATTTTGGGGTACTTTCCTTCTGCCACACAACATAATGAGCTCACAGTTTATCTCATTTTGTCCTCACAATATCCTTTTGAGATGAATACTTTTATCTTCATTTTAAAGTGAAGTGATCCAGCTCAAAAAGTTTAGGTAACTCAGCTAGGAGCCCACTATTAATGGGCAAAAGAGGCAAGATTTAGACCTACACGTCACTGTCACGCCGTCCTAGAGAAAACGGGTGATTTTCATTATCAGAGAAGAGTGATTATTTGGATCCAATGATTAAAACAACTCCTCCATTGTTAACTCTTTACATTTCTGAAACAAATCAATTAGCCCCACTGTCAGAGAGACTGTGAAAATTAATCATTTCTAAAATAATTATGTAATCTTGATTCCTAATTAACATAAATCCTATTCTAGAATAGTAGCCAATGGGAATGGTTCTTTAGGGATCCTCTCTAGTCTCACGGAAACCACATTTTTAACTAGAATTCATACTAAACAGACTCCTCCTCTGTACAGTCTAAATAGCAGCTGCAATTTTTGTACCCTATAAAAATAAAATAGAAATTTAGTAGTGCTTTTAAATGAATTAATCACATTTATTCTACACAAACATTTTAAAAGTTAGTAGTCCCTGTGCACAAAGACATACTACTTATTCCAAACAGTAATGACCGGTGTTGAATGCTTAGAAGCCCCTCAGCCTCTCGAAGGGACTTTGGCCACTAGGTTAGGAAGTCCCAACCCAGTCTAGCCCCACAGATGGAAACAGAGAAACCTGGAGGAGAAAATTAATACATGCCTAAAGTCAAACAGTGAGAAAGCCAAGAGCAAATTCTGAATCTCCTGACTTGCACTTCTGTGCTCTTTTTCCAACTGAGAAACAGCCCATTCAGTCAACAATTCACTTTCAGTGCTTTTTCCTAAAGCGATAACAATTTGTAGGGAGAAAAAAATTCAGGTATGCAAAAATATAATTTTATTTTGCCAAACAGAATGTAATGTCTCTCTTGAATCCTTATTCTGTCAGGGATAAAGCATGTTAATTGTGGTCAATTTTGAGTACACAGTCAATTCAGATTTCTCTCTAGGAGTTGCATCTGGTGCAGGACTCGGGTAGGGGAGGTTGTTACATAGTATCAAGGTGTCTGAGATATCTGGTCATCCGCCTACACGGGACATCCCTGAGCTGTAACTCATCACTTGAGCCCCAGGACATCATCCTCATTCCATACTGCATCGGCTGAGGCTAGCATCTGTGTGTCCACCTGGTCCTTGGTCATACTGTCCATGCCAAATTCCAGTCCTAGTTGAGAACTCCTAGCAACTCAACTAGTTGAGAACTTCTCACAATTCTCCTAGTTCCCTCTCAAGGGCAAGGGCAAATATTTGACTGCCTCTCACACCTTTTCTCTCCGTATTGCCTCTACCCTAGGCTTCAAAACTGCATTTTGAAACTCAAGAGCAAGAAAGGACCCTTTTGTCCTTTTTTCTCTAATCATTCTTTCTGTGGCCTCCCTTCCCTAAAGTGTAAGAAAGACATGCAACCGTGGAAATACACTGGTTATACTTGGAGATACCGTCATGCTACATTTTGCTTTGCAATGACCAAAGTAATTACAACTGGGTTAGTATTACTATTAACATTTCTTCCATTTAAGGTATTAACATCTTTTACAAGAATCCCTCCCCATGATATAACTGACATAATTTCTGGCCAAAAAAGTCACCGAAGATCTGCAAAAGAGAAGTTATGAGGCTTTAAAAAAAGATAGATAGCAAAATAGGTATCCCAGGTCCCCTCACTATGGAAGAAAATGAGATTCATAAAGCCGTGAAGTGAGATTGCTACGCATCAGTTAAAGTGTGAAAATGCACAGAATAATAAGTACTCTCCAACTCATTTAAGTTGCAGCTGAAACTGCCTGGCTTAATTGTTTCTACAAGTTCCCTGTGTCCGATACTCTTCCTCCTTTCCTCTGGCATGGCCTGAAATAGTCACCATCAGTGAACTGGGAAATAAGGTCCCTTCATTGCCTTTAGAATACCCCAAGCTAAACGAGAGCAAATCCAAATGTCAGCAGACCTTTCTGGTCTAAGAATAAAAGCAAGAGTCAAATAACCTCAATAGCCCAAATGTTTTTTCACCGGCCCCCACCGCTCAGTGAACTTCTAATCCCCCTTCCCTACCAAAAAGGAATGTTGTGGGCGCTGAAAGACCCGCCTGTCTGTCTCATCTACCACAATTACCAGGCACTGCCTCTATCTCCCCTTCACCAGCCTGTCTTAAATTCTAAAATTCTTATCATTAATCTCCTTTTGGCTAGATCACTCAATGTCACTATATTTTCTAAAAATGTATACCGTGCAAAGTGTACTATTATGCAAGTTATCCTTACGCTATGAAAATCCCAGCGAAATCAAGTTATCTCACTAGCTGCAGTAAACAGGAAACCCCTAAGTAGAGGGAATAAGGAGGATTGGGATCGTGAAGGGCATCAAATCAAGAGCTGAAGCAGCAGGCACAGTGGGAACCCGTGATGAGAGGAAGCACAGAGGAGAGGCACAGTTTAAGAGCTGGAGGAGTAGAGAGAAAGATGAAAGGGGAGTAACCTAAGATGATAATGGAAAGGTCAAAAGGAAACTCGGCCTAACTCTTAAATAGAAAATAAAGTGGCCAAACTGGCTTCTCAGATCAAGCTCCAAGTAGGAATCCCTCTTGAGAAAGTCATAAAGAATGTTCCTCCTAAACTAAACTTTATCACCAGAGTCCTCATCTCCAAAATGATGAGCAGAGCTGGATGATTTTTAAAAATCTGCCCTCCTTCTGATTTGTTTTATCCATAGCTAAGAAAAAAGCCCCTGAATCTGAACATCATATTCCAGGAGTGGTCAAACTGGTTCCATAGACTGCAGGACAATTACTTCCCTTGACCAGAACATTGCGTTCTGATTAATGTCGCCTGAGTTAGTACTTGCTCTCGAAGTAAAGCCTTACACCAGCACCCCAGACTCAGCTTCTAAACCACAAAAATCCTCCAATGTGCAGAATGGGAGAAACTATTTTCAAACTACACATCTAACAGGGGACTAATATCCAGAATTTACAAGGAACTCAAACAACCCCAAAAAAAATTAAAAAGTGAGCTAAGAATAGGAATAGACATTTTTCAAAAGAAGACAAATAAATGGCCAACAAGCATATGAAAGAAACATCACCAATCATCAGAGATACATAAATGAAAACCACAATATGGTATCATCTTACGCCAATCACAATGGCTATTATGAAAATGAAAAAAATAACAACTGTTGGCCAGGATGTAGAGAAAGGGAGCTTTTATACCCTGTCCGGGAATGTAAATTAGTGCAACCTGTGTGGAAAGAGTATGGACATTTATCAAACAACTAAAAATAGAACTACTATATGATCCTGCAATCCCACTACTGGCTATTTACCCAAAGGAAAAGAAATAAGTATATAAAATGTATCTGCACAATGTATCTTTCACAATAGCAAAGACATGAACTCAAGCTAAGTGCCCATGGATGGAGAAGTGGATAAAATAAATGTGGTACATATACAGAATGGGATACTATTTAACCATAAAAAGGAAAGAAATTGTATCTTTAGAGGCAACAGGGTGCAACTGGAGGCCATTACCTTAAGTGAAACAGCTCAGACACAGAAAGACAAATACCACCTGTTTCTGCTTGTAAGTGAGAGCTAAAAAATGTGTACACATGGAACCAGAATGTGGAATGATGGACAATTGAGACTCTGCAGTGTGAAGGTTGAAGACAGGGGTGACAGAAGGTGGCTTGGTGGATACAGCGGGTGTCTCCCCATTGATGGATGCACTGAAGGCTCTGACTTCACCACAGTCCAGTATGTCCACGGGGCAAAATTGCACTTGTACCCAATGAATATAGACAAAGAAAAAATACATTAAAATTATTTTAATAATGAAAAAACAAAATCTTTGAGACCTTTTCACACTAACTTCTATTCAGCCAAGTATCTCCAGTGCTGTAGATGTTCAATGTTATATTTGTCAGACCTTTAACTTGAACACAATTCTGTATACTTTGTAAATGTAGCCTTGCAGTCGTAATCTGTTGTATCAACCTTTGACTCTACCTGTTCTATATTTTCTGATCCTCTACATTTGTTTCACTTTAAACTGGTTAATGATGCCTCTCAGTCTATCTAAACAGGATAAAGCCAAAGACAGAGGCCTATGGCATGATATCAAGAACTTTCTGGGATGAAAATAATTCAAATTGATACACAAGTTATATTATAGATACACCTAATTACATTACTATCGACCATCCCTGAGGAGGAGGAGGATGAAAATCATAAAAGCAATGATAATGATGAGAATAATGAATGCTATGATCTAAATGTGTCCCCTAAAACTTACGTGTTGGAAACTTAATCCCAGTGCAACAGCATTAGAAGGTGTTTAGGTCTTGAGGGCTCAACCTCCACAATGTGTTAATGTTGCTATAAAAAGACTTGCAGGAGGGTGGCACCTGTGGCTCAAAGGAGTAGGGCGCCAGCCCCATATGCCAGAGGTAGTGGGTTCAAACCCAGCCCTGGCCAAAAACTGCAAAAAAAAAAGACTTGTGGGAGTGGGTTCCCGCTCTCTTACCCTGTGCCTTTTGCCATGTGAGAAAGCAGCAAGGTCTTCAGTAGACTGACCAGATGCCAGCACCTTGATTTTGGACTTTTCAGCCTCCAAAACTATATGGAAATAAGTTTCGGTTCTTTGTAAAGTACCCAGTGTATAATAGTCTGTTGCACAAAACAGACTTAGGCAATGATTATGATGATTCACCAACATTTATTGGTCATCACGCATCAAGCCCTGTGCCAAATGCTTTAAGTGCAAAATCTCATGTAATTCCACAGCAATCATATTGGGTAGTTTCAAATATTATCCACATTGTACAGTTGAGGGAACTGAAATAGGCTTCAAGGAGTTCCGTAACCTGGCTAAGATTATGCAACCAGTAAGTGATGAAGCTGAAATTTTAAAAGCCAAGACATCTTCCTCCAGAGACAGACTCTTACCCCACCTACATTCTGCTGTTTTCACATGATACAAGGTTTTATTTAAGCCTTTCCAAACTCAAGATGTAAAGGATGGAGGGGTCAAAAGTAACATGTGTAAAACGAATGATCTAGAAGAAAGGCCCTTGCCCTCCAAGAACTTATAATCCTGTTAGAAGGATAAGAAATAGAAAATAAAACTATTTTAAAACAAAGCAGTTTATTGTAGTGCTAAAATAAATAAATAAGAACCAAACCTAAGTATTCTTTTCCAGCTCAATTCTCCCACTATAAGGTCATAGACCAGAAATTTATAAAACCACAAAGAAAAGGATTAGGAAAAAATGAATAGGCCTCCCTCTGCCAGGATTCAGTAAAGAATAATTAAAGTCCTTGGAACAGTTGTACTGACCATTCACACATTGCTTGGGGATAGAGCTGCTTAGAAAAGTTCAGTAGAACCTGAGTCATTAGATTCTCCCTCAATTAATACCTGAGGTACCCAGGGACTGACATGCCTATCAAATAAGCCATCAAAGCCCCAATCAAGCAGAAAAATAGTCTCACTAAAGTTAGTGGTATGAATTCTTCTAGTCAGATGCAGTAACTTCAGAATTAAATTTCCTCAAGTTCAAAATCTCATTACCAACCAGATTATCAATTATAATTTCAGTGCCCAAAGATAAAAAGTTATTCATGGTCCGTCACCTCAGTTGTTTCCAGTAAGTAAATAAGAGAAAGTACCTTCAGACAGATTCCTCTCAATCTCTTATTGTGTGACCCCAGGCAGTCACAGTCTACCTCCAAACTGGTGTAATGATCATGGGAGATAATGAATGGGAAATTGTTTCGTAACCTGAAAAGTATATTTTAAAAGTTATGACTCTCATTAGATGTTCAAGGAGAAGTTATTACCCATATTAGAATAGCCCCACATGATGCACAAAGCGCTCCATAATTGAACATGTCCACTCCACTGGCCTCAGCATTTCCATTCTACCTTGCACCATGACCATTAGAGTGTTTATCTATTACCCCTCCCCCACATTCCCAATATTCCATGCCCGCCTATCACCCCAGAGTATCCAATGTGTTCTTATGCTGTGGTCCTTTATGCTGAAAAAGATAAGATGCTGAAGAGGCCAACTATTATTCTTAAAGAAGGTTAATATTAAAGGTTACAGGAAACTTTTGATTCTCATTTATTTCCCATTATCTGACTTCATCCCCTCTAGGCAGAAAAACTTAATAACCAAATATTTGCATAATGCCTCTCTTTTTATGTCCTTGATTTCAACCAATTGCTTTAGAATATTTCTCCATCCTGCTAATAGTATCAAGTCTAATTAACTGATATGTTAATTTTAAGTAACTTGGGATATTCAGAGCACTTTGATGAATGATTATAAATCATAAACTAGCAAAGACGACAAGCCCTCTGGAGAAGAAGATGTCAGAGACTTCTCCTCCTGCTCCTTTTATTAGGAGAGTCATTACAGTAATGGGAGGATGCTGGATGAGAAAATAATCACTGGGGGGTTAGGAAATATTTGTGAAAGTTAGGTTCAACAGCTTTGTATGACATCCTAGGTCTAGTGGATGTCACATGTTTAATAAAATCTCCCAGATTTCTGACCCAAAGATCCCTGATCTCTTCTGAGATACTCCAGAATACCCAGAAGTCACAACAATTACAAAAACCCTTATACCATTTCCCTTATACCAGCAGGATCCACTGCCTGCAAACTCAGTATTGTCTGCCCCGCCTGCAAACTCCCCTTCTCCCTTGAAGGAGCAGTGGAGCCATCATATCCTGGAGCATCTTTCCTGCCCACAAGCATCATGCACACAAATGCTCAGGGCTTAGGTACCATGGCAACTGGAATATGTATCTATTATGGTATTTATAAAATTGTAAATATTTGTATAAAGGAATGTTCCATAAGACTTTAGATATCATTTATTCATGTGCAAGCCCAAAGCTCCTAGCACAGTGCCAGGCAACAAATAACTAGAAAAAAATACTTGTTTATTTGTCACAAAAAATGTTTACTAAGCTGTCGAATAGGATTATCCTCAGGGATATCTCTTTGATTTCAGAGCTCACATAAGTTTGAAAATTTTTTAATGGAAGTCTAATTAGTGTTTCAGGGTGCCATACCCTTTTCATGGTAAAATTTCCAGAGCCCCCAAAAGGCATGGATAAATCCCCAGACCCTATGTTTTATAGCCTACCTGCATTGTCCTCTCTGTATTGTGATGGCTTAGTGGAGATGAAATTGACAGCGAGAAAAAGAGGTAATTGCCTGAGTAAAATTACCACTAAAAAGTCAGCCTTGAGGATGCACTGCGGCAAAGCTCTCTTATTCACTGTTAGAGTGAATTCATCGTCTGAAGCTGCATACAAGCCTTCAGATATTGCCCTGAAATGACCAAACCTCTACTTTTGGCACCCTTTGAAGGTTCCGTTGTCTTCTAGCAAAATAGCTTGGTATGCAAATTCACTGGAAAGTTCACAAAAAAAAAAAAATTTAAATGTTTTAAAAATAAATATGGATATATGTATATATTCCAAGAGAATCGTTTTTATGTCTCCACCTACTGATGCATATCTTTAGCACAGGAATATTTAATATATTATAGTCATCAGATTTAAAAGCTGACAGATTCATAAAGCCATTCATATACTATAATTATTGATTGTCCCTGTAATCATCTTCCTAGACTGGGGACTCTTTGAAGGCAAAAATGGATCTTACTAACCTGTATATCCTTTCCGAATTCCTTGCCCTGATATATCAAGCACTTAGAAAATACGCTTCAATAGACTAGAATGTATCCATGGTCAATTCTAATAATAATAGCTAACTTTATTAACAGTTATAATCTGTTCTTGAGAGGCAATTTCATTCATTCTCACAATGACCCTTTGAGGTGGATACTATGCTTATCTCCATTTCAGAGATGAAGAAAGTGACACCTAAAGAAGTAACTGAACCAAAGAGGCAGAGCTGCATAACAGAGGAGGCATGAGACTTCACTGCAGTAAGATCTTTATGTTTTCAGGCCTCATGCATACGTTCAATTGCTCTCTTATACGACCTCTGAAAATTCCTAAACAGACCCAAGTTCATATTTTTGACCTTGTGTTTGGAAGCTATGTAAGCCAGGATAAGCTAACAGCTATAACCAACAACTCAAATAATTCCACAGCATCCACAAAGGTTTATTTCTTATTTAATGTCTGAGGACTAAAGGATGATGGCAGGACCACAAAGTAGGAGACTTGGAGTCCTCTAGCCTAATCCTTTCCATCCTGCCTGCAGAGGAAAATGGGATGTGGGAGAGTCACATGAAAAGCTAGGCTGGGCCAGGGCAAAGACTGACACACTTCCCCTCACCTCCCTATTGGTAGCGCTCAGTCACATGACCATGTCCCTTTGCCAGGCAGGGTGGGAAGTCTGCTCCAGCTATGAAGTCAGTTAGAAAAGCAGAAGGCAGATATTGGTAACTACTAACAGTCTCTGCCCGGAAAACTAGGGGACTCAAGATTCAAGCCCAATATCAGAGATTTTAGAGGCAGAGTAGAGACTTTTTCACTTCAACTCTTTTAAGAGCTATTTTCTGTTCCTCACTCTAAACTACTCTGATCCATTAGCAACTATAGCTTCTCCTACTGCCCTGTGCTAATATTACCTGAAGACATATGTTTAACTCTCTAAAGTGTATCATTTATCTTTTAAGAAAAATAATAATCAAAAAGCATTTCTCACCCTACAGATGTATTAGAAAATGTCATCTTCCTTGCATGAAACTGCTTCCCTTCAGGAAGAGTTTATTGCCAGATAGCTCTTAACAGCAAATTCTCTGAACACCCTTAAGATCTGAAATGATTTGTCAACATTGTATTTATAAAAAACTATATTTATGATAAGTTAAAATCATAAATTTGGTAAAGCAGAGTTAACCTATGGTATATTGAATGCAAATACAAGTTAAATTTAATTCATTCAAAAATACATAATGATACCTATTACATTTTATTTCATCCCAAGTCTAAGATCCACAGGCCAAACCTCAATAGATACAAGACAGTTACATATAATGAAAAGATTAAATGAGATTTCGTAAGACTGTTGTTGAAACTGCAAGGAGGTGTGGGCCTGGGTTCAGTTGTTCCTTTCACAAAGATCCGATTATTAGGACAAAAAGGATTGCCAAGGAAGAGAGAAATTTTTAATACAAAAGACATCTTTTCATTTTATGTCGGGAGAAAGGAAGAAATGGCTTCAAATCCCCTCTGCAACTAACAGAGATCATGGGCATTTAAAGAAAGCGCCATATGCTTTGGGAAGGTTGTGGTGTAACTAACAAGGGGTACAAGCTGTGGGGGGCAGTTTGTGGGGGAATGGTAAATCTTGTCTTCAGAAAGTCTAGCCAAGGGCCTTTAGAATCTCAGCTCCTTTGTCTTGCAGAAAATGCACCATTTCTAGAAAACAACTCAAAAGATCAAGTAATTAGTTAAGGGAGAAGATTATAAAAAACATATAAGAGGCATTAAAATTTTTTCATAGAGCCAGTAATAAGACAAAGTTGGTCAAAACTCTGGGCCCCTGTTCCTTCCCAGACAGCATTCCCAGACTTCAGCAAATTGAAAAGAACCCGTTTAAGTTACATTTACTTCTGTCTGTCAAACATGGACAGAGGGCCATTCTCTGTAAATTTCAGAATGCTGTAACTTAATCACACAAACTGACCCATTCTCTGAATTCCCTTCAGTTTACAATTGCCCATGTGAGCTTACAGAGGTCTTACTTTCGAAGAAGACCTCTGTCCTACACAACTCAGTTCTAAAATTCACTCTGAGAATCCCATCCTTTTCTACATAAACTTTAGTTCCAAGAAGTACATTGTTCCAGTGGTTTCTAAACATTACCAATTGTCAGAATCGCCTGGATATTTATATTTATATGAGCTCTATGAATTCCCAGTCCGTGTTCCACATCTATTGAATCAGGATCTATGAGGCTGAAATCTGGCAATCTATGATCTTAAAAATCTCCCTCTTACTTTTTACAGTGTGCCCAGGCTTTAAGAAACACTGCATCTTTTAAACTTGCCCAATATTATAAGCTCTTAGGTCTGGATAACCAGGGCCTATGATCTCGGACAAACACCCAGCTTTTACAGGATAGATCACCAACTTCCCTTTCTCCTCTGGGGCTTGCATCTCAGCTTTCCAGAAACATTTTTCCCATTACAAGAGTTTTATCCTGGAGTAGTTTCCCAGTAATTCCAAACCAGAGGCAAGTGGTGCTCTCATTACCGTAATCACTCCATCAGTCTACATTTTAATGGAGGCATATTCTCAAACCCTTTTCAAAACCCATATCAGAGGGTGAATTTTAAAACAAACAAGTTAGCACTACTTTAAAACTCATTTCTAGTCATTCTCACATCCTTAGTACAAATCCGCTAAAACTTTAGAAGTCATTAAGGGGTGGCCCTGAAGGTTTTTTGATTGTCAGGAAGTGTTATTGAGATGGATTTGTCGAAGAGACACTTTATACCATTTCACACTCCTGTCAAAGTTTTATTAGATTTCTCAACTGAAGATAAATACTTTATTTTTAACCATAACAATCTAAGGCTCTAAGAAGGAAAACAAGAAAGTCGAATTATCCTAAGTATAGAAAATGGAATTGCACACTTTCAAGTAGAACTGGCTTTCATTCAAATGAAGAGGGTCCTCTGGAATAACCAATAACAACCACATCTAAAATCATGACAATTATATGTAGAAAGAGCCAGCCTTTCCCACTGATTGCTTGATTTAATTTCCTTATTTACTATAGCTTCATCTCCTTCACTCTGTCAAAACAGAAGGAAAATCTTCCCTTATCAACAACTTTAATATGATCACAAACCTTGACAGGCGGGCTCCTTGAGAAGAGTTCATAGCCTCTCCCAGCTGGACAGAGCCACAGGGATTTTCTGGCCCAGACTTCTCCTTGAGACAAGAATCCTTTCTCTGGTGTCACTGACAAAGAGAAACTCAACCAGATTCTGCTCCAAAGCTTTCAAAGAAATGATGAGCACTGACATTTACAGGGCACTTTGCAGATTACAAAGCACCTTCAATCATATAGTTTCACTCAAATTATATTATGGATAATGATGTGAAGATTTTGAGAGATTAAATAACTTACTGTGATGACACAGCTAACAAATGACTGAGCCACAACTTGAATTAAGTCTTCGGGCTACAAATTCATATTTCTTTTCCCGGCTGCCTTCCTGATGAGAGTCTGTTCTTTCGTAAGGCATTCCACTACCTGGAGCAACTTGCATTTGAACTGGGAGGGTTCATTTATACTCTGATTTTTTTTTCACAATAAAAGTTACACCAAGTGCACCTGCCTCCCCTGCCTCCCCTGCCTCCCCTTCCACCTCTTCTGCCTCTTCTACCCTTGAGACAGCAACACCAACCCTTCTCTTCCTGCTCTTCCTCATCCTGCTCAACATGAAGACGATGAGGGGACCTGTGTCATGATCCACTTCCACTACATGAATAGTAAATATATATATTTTCTCTTTTTTATTACTTTCTTAAACATTTTCTTTTTCTAGCTTATTTTGTTGTAATAATATAGTATATGACCGCAAGACATAAAAATATGTGTTAATTGTTTATGTTATCAGTAAGGCTTTTGGTTAATGGTACGCTATTAGTTAAATTGGGGGAGTCAAAAATTATGCATGGATTTTTGACAGTGTAGGAGGCCAGTACCCCAACCCCCACATTGTTCAAGGGTCAACTGTACTTTGTTGGACAGCTGAGATGATTGAAAAAATTAAAGAGGCAAAATCTATCTGAACTTTTTAGAAGTTTAATCAAACTCTAAATAGTGCTTAGTCTGTGAAAGGCACTATTTGAGCTACTTTCCAAATATTAATCCATTTAATTCCAATAACAATCCTATAAAATGAATTCTATTTTTATTCCCATTTTAAAGGTAAGAAAACCAAAGCTGCAAACATAAATGGCAGAGCTGACATCTAAATCAATCTACACCACTAGTTTCCAGAGTCCATACAGACCTCTAACTTCTACTATGGGGATTTCATTCTAATCTTTGAATCAATACAGAATAAAACTGTTTCTTTGGTCACACAATAGCCATGCAAATATTTGAAGATAACTTTTGAGTTTCCTCTCCAAGATTTGTATCAGTTGGGGTTCTATGAGAAAAACTGAATCACTAGAAATTATATGTATGAGAAGGGACTTATGATAAGAATTTGACTTTTCACAATTGTGGGAGCTAAACGGTCTCTGCATTTCTCTTGTACTTATACCTGATATCACTCCAGGGTTGAGATTTGATAAAATTAACATTTTAAGTGTTTTTTCAAACATTCTTAGGTAAAGCTAGTTTAAAAAAAAAAAACTGCAAAGGCTGAGGGTGGAAAATACAACGGCCACTAGTGCAGTTTGTTGCCACTGCTTCAATTTGTGTTAAGGAAACTTACCAACTACCTCTTTTGGACTGTCCGTGGGGAAAGAATATCTTAATATTATTATGGAAATACCTTTCATTTGCAGATCCCCTGAAATAGATTCAGGGGCTCCCAGGGGATCTAACTAGTATATCAAAGTTCTGGCATTGCAGCTTAGGTTAGGGAAAGCCACCTTTGGATCCAGGTTTATGTCAAACAACTAAGCACCATGTGCACACACATGAACACCTAATCTCTCTTAGGGCTAGAAGTCCTCATTACCACATTTAATTCAATCTGGCTAGCACACAGAATCCCAACTCCAAAACAAAAGGAGCTGCAAGCACGGCTCTGTTATAAGTCATCTGCCTTTCCTCAGGGTAGACATAAAGATGTGTTCAGGTAAAAGGATATCACACCTTGTGAAGGAAGAATTATTACAAGATTAATATCTTTTATTCCCACCAGAAGGTGAAACATTCCATACATCCCTTGAGAAGTTTATCCTAACATCCCACTACATTCTTATAACAGAGGTAAAGGCCTGAAAAGGGGAAAATGCTTTACGAGCTGTCTCTTTAAAACCCTTCACTTCTTTTGGGAATTGAAGCCTGCATTCCTGCCTGAGGCAAAAAATCACAAGGGCAGAAATATGTTCTTCATTTTTTGTTTCCTAATATCTTAAACCACAAGAGATAGCTCAATAGAATTATCTGGACAGAGGTCAGACAAGATCATCTTCATTGGAGCTTATAGTTAAACAGCAATAGGCCAAAGCTGAAAAACTGGTTTAAAAACCCTGTATCTTGCACTGGCCCCATATACCAAGGGTGACGGGTTCAAACCCAGACCCAGCCAAACTGCAATAAAAAATAGCTCAGCATTGTAGCAGGCACCTGTAGTCCCAATTACTCAAGAGGCTGAGGCAAGAGAATCGCCTAAACCCAGGATTGGGGGTTGCCATGAGCTGTGACAACACAACACTCTACTGAGGGCAATAGATACAATTCCTCTACTAGATATATATCCAGAAGACCAAAAATCACATTATAACAAAGATATATGTACCAGAATGTTTATTGCAGCACAATTCATAATTGCTAAGTCATGGAAGAAGCCCAAGTGCCCATCAACCCATGAATGGATCAATAAATTGTGGTATATGTAACCATGGAAAATTATGCAGCCTTAAAGAAAGATGGAGACTTTACCTCTTACATGTTTACATGGATAGAGCTGGAAAATATTCTTCTTAGCAGAGTAGCTCAAGAATGGAAGAAAAAGTATCCAATGTACTCAATCTTACTATGAAACCAATTCATAGCTTTCTTATGAGAAGCTCAAGATAGCCCAAGAAGAAAGGAAAAGGGGGGGGGAGAGGAGGATGAGTAGAGGGAGAATAATCAGTGGGATCACACCTATAGTGAATCTTACAAGGGCACGTGTGAAATTTACTAGGTGTAGAATATAAATGTCTTAACACAATAACTAAGAAAATGCCGTGAAGGCTATGTTGACCAGTTTGATGAAAGCATTTCAGATTGTGTGTAAAACTAGCACATTGTACCCCATGATTGCATTAATGTACACAGCTATGATTTAATAAAAAAGAAAAAGAAAAGAAAAAACCCTGTATCTCTGCTTAACAGGTATCTCTGCTTAACAGGGGTTGGATGATTCTTCAAGACAAGAGTCTGTCATCCTCCTTATTCACCAGCAAATTAATAAATTTCTCTTTCCTTTTCCTCAGGCCACTTGTCCTCGTTCTTCTTCCTTCAGCTTCAGGGACAAGTACTGAACTTTCAATAACATTCTTGTTGGCTTCAGTCCATCATTCCAATTATCAAGATCACTTTTAACTTTGATTCTTCTATTCATACTTTCTGCCAGGAGACTCTGGGAAATTATGCACTGCAGTCGGGGACAGTTCCTGACTATTTTCCATGTGACAATCCTTTCTTTATCTGAGGATAAACGGGTTTGATTAATTGCCACTTGTGTTTTTAGAGCAGGGTACCACAAGACTTTGACCATTTCCTCCCCATAACTAATTTAATCAAAGCATCAAGAATGAATCAAAGCAAAAAAATAAGTCCTGCAAAATATTAGTCTTTCCTTTCAGAGAAATAATGCATAGCTTCTACCAGTAATATTAGTGATTATAGGAAGCCCCTTTCTCAACAACCCCAAGAAGATCAGTATTTCGAGTGTCACCACCATCAATCACATGAAAGAAAAGCTCTATCCATCTCACCTGCTGGAGGCAGTAACCGTGTTGTGATTATGGACACTGACTGTTGACAGACCTCTCTTGTTCTACCACCTTAAGGCAGAGGGAGAGCACAGAGCTCACCACTGTCCACACTGAAAACAAAAGGAAAACACCCGGAAATTGGAATGAGTAATATCTCATTATTATTTAAGAATATGTTAAGTTAAAAAACTGAAATGGAGTTGATTGAAAATGACATTTAATAATTGATTTTTGTCATTTAAAGATCTGAAAAAAAATGTCTGATCAGTGCCTTATAAAATAACTAATTATATCATAAGAAATCCAACTCTATTTTCTGATATTTGATTGATAAGAGCTTTTAAGCTCCAGACCTGCTTCATCTCTTTCTGCCCCACATCTGGTGCAATGAATTGAATGCCCCCCCCAATTCATATATTGAAACGTTAATCCCAATATGATGGTACATGGTGGGGGGGGCATAGATCAAGGGTAATTTTGTTTTGAGGGTAGAGCCTTCACTAATGGGATTAGTGCCCTTCTGACATGAGGTAAGAGAGCTTGCTCACTTTTGTTCTACAAGCGAAGACACTGCTAGAAGTTGGCAGTCAGCAGCCCAGAAGAGAGCCCTCACCAGAACGTCAGGCTGGCACCCTGATCTCAGACTTCCAACCCATAGAATAGCAAGAAATATGTACTCTGTTGCTTACAAGCCTCTGTTATAACAGCCCAAACTTCCAGGATATCTGAATAAGCCAGTAAGAAGGCCCAGATGCACAGAGGGGAGAATGAACCCATGCAAGTCTTTCTTCCTCCTTCCTCGCAGGAACCCTCACGCTGGCTCCCACAACAAAAACTCGCAGCCAGTCTCCTGTCCTTGCTCTCTCCAGAGAATAACCCTGATCTTTGAAACTTTTATATGCTAAGCTCCTGTAAGTCTCCTGTGAGTCTGTTAAGCTCTCCTGTGAGTCTGTCATGCTACATGGCATGGATGACCTAAAGAGAGAAGATAATCTGGGTGAGAAGAAAATCTGTATCACAGGAGCCTTTCAAAGCAGAGAACATTCTCTGAGTGTTGTCAGAATGAAGCAGAAGAGAAGCCACAGGGTCAGTTGGAGATATGAACCCCAAGGGGGATGTGGCATATGGCTGATGGCTTGAAGATGCAGGACGCCATATGGGAAAAATGCACATGGCTCTGAGTGTCGCCCACCTGACAGCCAACAATGGGGGAGGAAGGTGCTCCAATACAAAACTGCCATGAAGTACATTTTGTGAACAACACCAGCGAGCTTGGGAGGGTATTAATCCCTGACCCTCCAGGTAAGAGCCCACTTTGGCCAGCATCTTATGAGACCCTGAGAAGAAAGCCCAGCTAAGCCAATGCAGACTTCTGACCTCCAGATCTGTGAGCTAATATATGGGTGTTGCATTAAACCACTATATCTGGCAAAATGTTTTGCAGCAGTGAAAAAGAATACAATGTGCTAAGACTTTGATGAAGAGTATCAACACTGAAAAATGCATATCACCCTGTACACTTAAAGAGGTTAAAGTCTAACAGGCAAGCATATGTGCTAACAAAAAGGAAAATATGGCATGTGCTATAATGTTAGTCCAGAGAAACTGCTCGGGTATCCATGACAAAGTACCAAAAACGAGATGGATTATAAACAAAAGAATTTTATTTATAACAGTTTTAAAGTCTGGAAAGTTCAAAATTGAGTCACTGGCAGGGTTGGTGTTTGGTGACGGCTGTTCCCTGGTTCATAGGCAGCCGTTTTCTCCTTCTAACCTCCCATGGCAAAGGGAGGAAGGGTGTCACTCGGGCCTCTTTTGCAAGGACACTTATCCTGAGAGCTCTGCCCCCATGAACTAATCACCTCCCAAAGCCCTGCTTCCTGGGGAAGGGTTTCAATATAGGAATTTTGAGGAAGGGGACATAAGCATTCAAACTAGAGCTGTAGAACAGTGATTTTCAATCAGGGATAATTCTGGCCTCCCCCCATCCAGGGAATTTGGTGATATTTGGAGATATTTTTGATTGTCACAGCTGGGGAGGTGCTGCTAGCATTCAGTCGGTGGGGAACAGAGATGCTGCTACTGTCGTACAATGCACAGGAGACTCAAAAAAAAGAGAGAGGGAATTATTTAGTGCAAAATGTCAATAGTGCTAAGTTTGAGAATAAGGGGGAGAAAAATAATTTCCACTAAGAGATCTGGACAAGCTTCTTAGGAGTAGTGATATTTGAGTTGAACCATGAACAACAGTAAGTAGGATTTGACAGATGGGGGGTGCAGAGAGCAAGAAGCTGCTCCTGAGGTCCCTGCTTGGACCCTACAGCAAAGTACACACAGGCACAGCAGACCTCCTATGGGGTTGGCAGGTAGTAAGTAGCCAGTTCCCCCACCCCAGCCCCAGCCCCAAGTCCTCACATGGTTTACCTTTAAGTTGAGAGCAAGTGCTACAACTTCGGTGTGTTACTCCAAAAAACAAAAGTCATTGAGGAAGTAAGGTGCACCATGTGATGCTAGGATTTATAAAGGATATAGAAAATTATGAGCCATGACTCACATCTCCAATGTGTCCACAATCTAAGTGGAGAGACGTACCTATTCACAGATAAGCGCATCAATCTTAAATTCATTGAAAGTAACCCTGGACCACTCCTTCTACCAGTCTGTTACTGCAACAAAATTCTTCAAGGGTGCCTCAACATACATCTGTATGTATCTGTATGTATAATACATGGGATGTGCAGTGAGGTTCCTATGTGAAATTTTTTTGGTTTTTTTGTTTGTTTGTTTCTGTTTTGAGGCAGAGTCTCTGTTGCCCTGGGTAGAGTGCTATGATGTCACAGCTCACAGCAACCTCAAACTCCTGGGCTCAGGCACTTGCCACAATGCCCAGTTAGTTTTTCTATTTTTGTAGAGACGGGGTCTTGCTCTTGCTCAAGCTGGTCTTGAACTCCTGAGCTCAAGCAATTCACCACCTTGGCCTCCCAGAGTTCTAGGATTACAGGTGTAAGCCATCGTCACACCCGGCCCTTCTGTGCAAATTTTGTAATTAGTTAATTTGCTGTCTTTCCCTTTGTTTTGATCCTCCATAGAGTCTGCCCTGCAAGGTAGACACAGGAACTCACTTCTCCAAACTGAGATCCATTACATGCTTGTTGCTTTTTCACCGTAATGCTGCCGGTTAGCATGAGGTTTATTGTTACTTTTGCATAGCCTTGGTAGTCAAGAACGCAGAACAATTATTAAGTCCAGACAGGAGGCAAAATACAAGAAACCTACTCCTATCTTTGCTACTGAATGTTTATCAAAGCCGTTAGAGGGGGAGAAATGAATCTGTCACCAAGAGCGTTTTCATTCTGGATAGCCTTAAACAGGAGCAGCTGGGCTGAGATTGCCATTTCAGAGTTCAGGAGGGACTTTTACAGCTGTCACATCTAAGCAAGTCTTAAAAACCATTTCTCGAAGCCAGACTTATCTGAGACAAGCATCTGGTGACAAATGTTGAAGAAATAACAAAACCCTCCATACTCTGGTTTCTTGACCTTCATGTTTATTAATGTTCAGAGCTTCCCCACCTCTCTCAAAATTTCAAAACCATACCACTGGGCTCTACTTAATGCACGCTGCTGGAGACAAGGAAAACAGAATAGATTTCTATGCTTCTCTGCTTGACAAATATCAACCCATTAAGAAGTTAACATATCAATTGATGAAAGAATGCAGGGAGCAGATTTGCTCAACCCTCAGCTGGACAGTGGGTACTTTTTAATTGAACTAAAACTCAAGCACTCTTCACTAAATCCCCTTCTGATTAATTCTGTCAGCCAAGTAGATTATTTTTATAAATTTTTTAAAGTACAAAACTTTCTTCACAGACCATGAAGACTCCTTTTTTAATCCCCATTTTCTCTCCAGAGTTGCCTAGAGAGAAGGCCAAATGGTTCCCAGAGCCCATAGAATCTCTCTTCTTGTGGCCAGGCTAGAACTGACAAGTTCCTGAATTCTCTATCATTTCAACGACTGGATTCAACTTTATAGGAATTACAAAAAGGGAATAACATTATGCCAAGAGGAAGAGGGAAAGAGAACAGAAGTGGGGACTCCTTTGAAATCTGCCTTATTGAGACAGAAAGCAAAGGCCTTCAGTTAGGTAGGATGTATTCATTTCAGGAACAGTTCTCAATGTTCCCTGGGTTAATGCAACAAATAAGAGCAAGATGAGACAGGTCATTCCTACCCTTCTTAATACATCCAACAAGGTAGAAAATACTCAGGCCTTAAAGTGGAGCCATATTTATTAAGGAAGCAGAGGAAAAGAATGAATTACCACTGACCCCATGGGCAACCCCTAGTCCCAAGGCAATGTCATCCTATGGACTAGGCTTCTCAGAATCATGTACAAAGGGAAGACAAGGAGTTGCGTTGAGCCTCAATGAAGCATCCAGAAAAGCAGAATGTATGATTCCAGCATGGACTTCAGAGTGTAGGCCTTTTCTCCAACTCTTTTTGTCTTTAAGAACAGAGTTCAGCCCTTCACTCACCTATCCTCTGTGTGCAAGCACTTCCCCCTCCTTCCTTTGCAACATGGCGTGCACACACACACTCAGGTTTCAAAATAATATGCAGGCCATTATTATTCCTTTTTGTTTCAACTACTTATTTAGCAGAAAATCAGGGTTCTCCAGAGAAACAGAACCCACAGTACATACCCAAAGAGAGAGATATAAGAGAGGATTTGTTATGGGAATTGGCTCATGAGGTTATGGAGGCCTGGAAATCCTACCACCTGCAGTCTGCAAGCTGGAGAACTAGGGAAGCCAGTGGTGTAATTCACTCTGTGTCCAAGGCCTGAAAACCAAGGGAGCTGCTGGTGTAAGTATCAGACTCCAAAGGCCAAAGAACCTGGAGTTCTGATGCCCAAGGTCAGAAGATGAACACCCCAGATTCAGAGAGAAAATGAGTTTACCCCTCTCCTCCTTTCTACCCTATCCAAGCCTTCCAACAAACTGGAGGAGGGTAATCTAATTCACTGAGTCTAGTGATTCAAATCCTAATCTCTCCCAGAAACAGCCTTACAGGCATATGCAGGAATAATGTTTTGCCTGCTATCTGGGTATCCCTTAACTTAGATGACACATAAAATTAACTATCACACTTAGTATTTTTAACAGTTAATTTTTGAAGTAGGAGAAAAAAGAAAAGTGGAGGGGGTAGAGGAGGAAGAAAATAAGGAAGAGAAGAAGAGGAGGAGGAAAACACAGAGGAGGAAAAGAAGGAAGAGGAGAAAAGGGAGGAGAAAGCATTATAGATAATACAAAAATGTTTTCTAATTCTATTCCATATTACTTCATTCATTCTGCAAATACTCAGAGAGCACTTTCTATGCTGAGGCACTGTTCCAGAAAGAGACAACAAAATGAAGTCCCTGTTGTTGTCAAAACCACAAGGGGATTTCAGCCTAAGTCCAGTTACTCATCACACAGAGATCCAATTATTGAAACAAGGATTGCCAAGGAAGAAAGGAATTTTAAACACAACAGACATAGTGTCAGGAGAATGGGAGAAGCTACCTGGAATCTATCTTTCTGAATAACAGAGGTCATGGACTTTTTAAGGAGGGACCACATGCCTTGAGGCAGGCAAAGGAGGATGGTGAATCTTGGCATAAGGAAGTCTGCTCTGGGGCCTCCAGAATCTCAACTTCCTTGTCTTGCATAAAACCTCATCTCAGGGAAACAACCCAAAAGTTTTAGTAGTTAGTTAAGGGTGAGGATTAAAAAAAAAAAAAAAATATATATATATATATATATATACACACAAGTCATTGGAATTTGTTCATGGAGCCAGTTAGGACTGCCCCCTTCCTTTTAGTTAATCCCTCTATCCTAGGGAATCAGGACGTTGATTTATCTGGCTATTTCCTGCTGAAATGGGACATAGGTGGTGTATGAGGAAGAACAAAAATGTTAGGCCTATAACTGAAACTCTTTAGTACACAATTGCCACATTGTCCCCACCAAGATAGTGAAGTTATATCACAAGAAGTACCCATCCCCCCCGTGGGATCCTTCCCAGGAAATATTGGCCCAGTGTTCCCCAGTTGGAGTTTCCATCCAAACTTTCCCTAGTCACTTATGCAAATGGTTTTAAGGAGTTAGTTTATTGGGCAGTTTGTTTTTGACCTACAATGGACTAAAATGGGTGTTAAGGATTGCCAACAAGCAGGTGTCCCATATTATCTAGCTGTTCAGAAAATCATAAGCCCAAGAGTTTTTGTTGTTGTTGTTGTCGTTTTTTCTCATTGACCCCGCAGATAAAAATATACTGAGAAGACACTAACAGTACCTACTCCTGTTTGCCTGTCCCTCTGGGAGCTGTTGTGTAATTAATTTCCCCAGGCCTTGGGGAATCATTTGCCCAAGTAATATAGAATAGAATTAGACAACATTTTGTATGATGATTCCTTGGGGAATCTATTGTACAAATAGGAGTTTCCTGGCTATCCTTATCCAGGGAGCGGATTAAGGCCAATTGTACAATTGCTACGCTGCTCTTTTGGCCCTCAAGTCTACCACAGACAGTTCTCTGGTATCCCCACTAGGACATGATGGCTACCTCCACAGGCAGTAAAATGGCTCTCAATAATATGTGTGGTCCATATTTAATTGTCTTGTTTTCAGAGTTAAGGTATCCTTATTTCCTCCAAATAGTTTTATAAGCATCTACCACTGATACACGTTCCCCCACACATACTCAGGGATGGACATCAACCTAAAATTTTAGGCCTAAAGAAACTCAACCATGTTCTCTGGGCCAAGCAGGTCCAGAGATATTTTTCTTTTAAGGTTTTTAGAAGAGGTTTGCTATTAGTCTGAAGTTAGGAACCTAAATCTGGCAAAACCCAGCCATATCCAAGAATCCTTAAAACTATTTGCAGGTGGTAGGAACTACTATTCAATTTACATCCTCTCTCCAATCTAGGAGAAGCTCTGATTTCCAAGAGAATCCAAACCCCAAATATTTGACAGTGGGCAGTGAAATCTGAGGTTTTTCTGAGTTGATTTATATCCTATGTCAGCCAGTAAATTTAACACAGTTATGGCCTTACTGCCTTGAGTAAGCTTCAGACTCACTGACTAATCAGGATATCATCTACGTGCCATAATACCCTTCCTATCCCTTAAACTACTTTTCTCAAGTCTATACATGGAATTTTTTTGAAGATTGTTGGAGAGCTGGTAAACTCCTGAAGAAGGACAGTCTAGCAGTACTTGCTTTTGGCTTTAGACTTTAAGTCTTCCCATTTAAAATAAAATAGTTCTTGGAATTCCAGAGCAGGAGGAATATAAAAGACAGCACCTTTTAAATATACTGCTGAACAAACTAGTAGGCCTATCCAACCTCCTTTCCCTTCATGGCTGGGAACACAGTTTTAGGATTTGTTTGTTAGTTCTCTTTGGCTGGCCAAAAGGGGATCAGTACAGTGGAGAGTGGTATAACTAGGTTACATTTACTTGCTTTTGGCTTATTTTTGGCTGATGATCTAATTTTATTTTGTCCCATTGTTGCTGGCTACCTCCCCCAGATCCATCCTGTGCCTTGGGATCTTTGTGGCCTAGGGACTGAATGTCAAAAAACTTCTAGCCAATTAAATGTTCTAGGACAGATGGGAATGGAGGTGGACAGGCACTCATCAACTTTTACAATATGAGAGCAAAAAATGAAATGCCAAAAACAAAGTTATAAAATGAACTCATCTACAAGCAATGAGTTATTGTAAACTTAGCTTTAGTTACAGAATTAACAGCAATTTATTATATAAAACATCAGTCAACTTTAGTAATTTGTCCTAAGGTGCCAAATACATCTTTTATAACATGTCCATTTGCATAAACCCCATAACTGGGAACAACTATACTCAGGAATTGTTACCAGAAGTTTGATACTTTCAGCCACATCAGAAAGAGGGGAAGTGGTTTGAGAAGGAAAGGGCAGTTTATTAATTTGCTGGCAAATGAGGATAATGTCAAACTCTCATCTTACAGTACCATTGTCCTAACAAGAAACAGAAATACAGAGCTTTTAAAGGGAAGGTTTTTGGCTTGAGGCCATTACTGTTTAACTATAATTATTGCTTCTGACCAATCTCATCTCTTTTTTTTTTTTTTTTTTTTTTGCAGTTTTTGGCCAGGGCTGGGTTTGAACCTGCCACCTATGGTATATGGGGCCAGCGCCCTACTCCTTTGAGCCACAGGCACAGCCCCCAATCTCATCTCCTGGAAGGACAATCTCATGACCTGTGCCTGCATAATTCTATTGAGCCATCTCCTATAGGGCAAAGAAAAAATGACTCTCCCCTGCCCCTCTAATTCCTGGCCTAAGGTAGCAATGTCAGTTTTAGTCTTTGAACACCCTGGGTAGAGTGCTGTGGCATCATAGCTCACAGCATCTTCAAACTCTTGGGTTCAAGCAATTCTCTTGCCTCAGCCTCCCAGTAGCTGGGACTACGGGTACCTGCCACAGCTTTTTATCCTTTCTCAGGTGATTCCCTCTGTCACAGAAATTCTGTCACTAAATGTCTTAATATCCTCTCTGTAATTCCCTGTTAGGTCTATGTAAAGAAGGAAATTCTTTATGGTTGGGACAGATGTCTATACCACGTGGCCCAAAAAGGCAAAGTCCCTCATTTTGCTAGATATTTAAGCATCTATGTGTCTGATCTGGAAGGTCTGAACTATACAACTCTGCAAATCAGCCTTTACAATCTCACATGCCCCCCTCTTCTACAGAGTAGTCTCTGAGCCTAAAGGGAGGATGTTTGTAGTTTTAGCAGCAGGGCACTGGCAATAGAATAATTTTTAAACTCTGGCGATGTCAGATAAACATTGTTATTTACTTAATCAGTGTTTTAAATAAAAAGTCATAAAAATTTTTCAGATCTTTTCATGACTTTTGCTTAAAGAAGCAAATCTTAGGCCATAGCTGATTATAAACTGTGGAACTTAAACTTACATTTCCAGAAATGACTCAGATATTTTGTGATTATCTATTATTTAATTTACTTTAAGACTTCAAATTACTGAAAAGAACCGTGAAACTACAACATACAGACACACAGTAAGCAGATATTATAGATTTATAAGATTTTTCATTTGCCATTTTTCAAATAGTTTCTCTCCCTCACTTTAGAGATTTTTTGATTACTTGTTTTTATGGCCTTAAACAATTGTTGCTAGGCAACTCTAAATTTGTATCTCCAAAGATAGGAAACCAGGTAGAAAATTTACATCTCAAGTCACAGAAGGTTTGTTATGCAAACTTTGAGTCACTATCCTTTTTATCCTAAGAGTGGTTTAGGTGCAGAAAAAAAGGTTCCCTTACAAATGGAGATTTTCTTTTCATAGGGTTTTACAATATCTAGCTAACTGTAGATTGATTTGGTTTGGTAAGTGGTCTTTTCAATTTAGCTTGTTTCTTAATTAGATTACTGAACTTAGGGTGGAGCCCTTTAAAAGAACAGCCCAAAGAAAGCCCATAATTTTAGCGCCACTACAACTAGGAGGCAGATAAGATCCCTTAGATCCCAGGTATCATTTCAAGTTATTTTCTGTTAATCATTTTTATAGCCTGTGAATAGTAGATGTACAACCAACATAATAATTATGACCTCAACAAAGTCATTTGATATCTAAACAAATTCAATATCTCAACATGTTTTTAAACAAAATTGGGGGGAAAAAGAATGAAAAGAGTTTTAAAACATAGCCCCCAAAACAATCACAAAATATACTTTTAAATATTACTTTTAAGCATAAACCTACTGAGATAACAACCATATACGTATTCTAGTAAGACTTGCTCTTCTGAATGATGTACCATCTTTAAGTAGTAGAAGATTAATACATCTTGCTTAAAGATGCTAACTAATCACATTTTTATTTTTATTTATTTATTTTTTTTTTTTTAAGACAGAGCTTCAAGCTGAGCCCCTGGGTAGAATGCCATAGCTTCACTGCTCACAGCAACCTCCAACTCCTGGGCTCAAGCGAGTCTCCTGCCTCCGCCTCCCAAGTAGCTGGGACCACAACCCAGCTATTTTTTTTGGTTGCAGCCATTATTGTTCTTTGGTGGGCCCAGGCTGGATTCAAACCCACCACCTTAGGTGTATGTGGCTGGCGCCTTAGCTACTTGAGCCACAGGCGCCGAGCCTAATCACATTTTTTAAAAACATCAACATCCCAAAATAAAGCTTATTGATATGATGTTACCTGACTATAGACTGAAATACCCTCCAACATTAATTCCTAGCATCTCAAATAATGGCCTATAGTAGGAGTCCTCAAACTTTTTAAATGGGGCCATTTCACTGTCCCTCAGACCAGTGAAGGGCCAGACTACAAACCCCAGGACCAGTTGGCTGCTAAGCAGGACAGGCATCGGTGGCAAAAACACCTAGTAGAAGGGATAAATGTCCTAGACGGGCTGCATGTGGCCTGGAGGCCATAGTTTGAGGATGCCTGGCCTATAGTCATAGCATTTTTATATAAGGATTAAGATCAAGCTATTTTTAATAATAAGAATTTAGGCTCAGCACCCATAGTACAGTGGTTATGACACCAGCCACATACTCCGAGGCTGGTGGGTTTGAACTCAGCCCAGGCCAGCTAGACAACAATGACAACTGCAACAAAAAATAGCTGGGCATTGTGGTAGGCACCTGTAGTCCCAACTACTTTGGAGACTGAGGCAAAAGAAACACCTAAGCCCAAGAGTTTGAAGTTGCTGTGAGCTGTGATGGCACAGCACTCTACCAAGGGCGACATAGTGAGACTTTGTCTCAAAAAAAAAAAATTAATAATAAGAATTTAAATGGTCTCAAATTACTTTTTTACTTAATTGTAAATTCGAGTGTATGTAATACTTCCAAAAAGTAAGATTTTTTTAGGATTCTCTTTGGATTCTAAGAATAATTTCTATACAAAAATTAACATTTCATGGCTTTTCTTTTAGTTTCATTAGGCAAAAGACTTTTGCTATGGCAATACCATGTACACATAATAGCCTGGCTTACAACCAGTACCCACAGCAAATCAAGAGAGAGCCAGACCAAATGGAAGCCTCTGATTTGATTTAAACAAATTTTGTGTGTATCTTTCCACCAATGGTAAAGCCAATGGAAAAAACTTCATCAACAGCAAGAGTTAAGAGACCAAAGCCAAAATATCTTCACAAACCTTTGACCATAAGTTTTTTCGAACTCTATCAATTACTTAGAGTTTTATTTATATTAGACTTTTTTTTTAGTCATGCCTACTTTTTAAGCAAGAATATTATATTAAACACATGGGTAACTTTGTCATTAACTGAGGAGATGTAGCTGTTTGCATTGTACCAACTTAGCAAAAACCACACAAACACTGATCATTTTGTTTTGGCTGTGTTTATAGCTTTATAACTTTTGTGTCAAACCCTGATACCTTCAAATATGAAAATGACCAGTAAACCTAGGCAAAAATGTGTGCTACAATTTTTTTTTTTTTGAGACAGAGTCTCATTTTGATGCCCTTAATAGAGTGCTATGGCATCATAGCTCACAGCAAACTGAAACTCTTGGGCTCAAATAATCCTCTTGACTCAGCCTCCCATACAGGCACCTGCCACAATGTCCAGTTATTTTTAGAGACAGGGTCACGCTCTTGCTGACACTGGTCTTGAACTCCTGGGCTCAAATCATCCACCCACCTTGGACTCTCAAAGATTGGGAGCACTGCCAGAATGCTAGGATTACAGGAGTGAGCCACCACACCATCCATGTGCTGACAATTTTGGAGAAATTTTTATTTTACCAATGATTTTTCTAAAACCAGCTTATTTGCCAAAGATGACTAAAATGCACATGAACTTGAAAAGTCTTTGGTTTTCTTTATTTACTTTATGAAAGCTTTTTATTTATAAATCAATTGGGGTGTGTACACAAAATAATACGTGTAAGTAGTACACACACAAAACAGATCTAAACACATACACAAGCATACAAAGTTTCAATAGCTTTTATCTCAGAATTCCCACCATGAGATCCTCTGAAGTTCCATATAAATCTGTATACATTGTGTTTCTGTTTCTCTCTTTTCCTCTCCAACAGTGGGTGTCCCCACATCTCTGCCAAGTTGCCTCCCTGAATGGGGATATTTTTTAGTTTCCTAGACCTTAGGACAGAGATGTCTTCTAATCTCTCAGATCGTAGGATAGAGGTGTCTTTTAACCTCTCAGATACTGGACTGAATTCATAATATTAATACCATCGATGGCAAATTTAAAGTAGGTAGAAAGAAAATAGAGACAAAGAGCTTAACAGATTCCACATTTACACTGCCACACACCAGTACAGATAAATACCCAACATAAAGAGAAATTCACAAGTTCCAAACAAACTGCTGTTTCACCTAAGCCCCAGCAGTGACAAATCACAACTACCAAGAGTAGTTCCTACTCTCACAAACAGTGGGGGCTTATACAACCCCAAAACAAATGAGAATTCTCCAAACTGAGGTGGACAGACGTCCCTGTGTGGTACCCTCAAATAGCACTCACCCATTCGGATGCAAATGTCAAAATCCAGAGTTCCTTTTTTCTCAGACATTCGGGGGTCAATAGTCAAGGCATTTGAGACCAGTAACTGTTAGGCCCCAATTTGCCACTGAGAGACCATGCACACATGGAAAACCCAAGGAGTTTTATTCTTTCTGGGCATATGCTCCGGTCACTCCCACCATTAGAGGGGTCGCAGAAGAGAGTGGCCCCGAAACAATCAGCAGGGAAACTTTTATACACTTTCTTGCAAGGTACTATGGGTTGCAATAAAATGCTAAGGAAGGTGGCTGGGGAAGAAGTCAGTGTCTGATCACCTATTGGTCATTGAGGAGGCCTGGGGTTCTGACAGGTCAACTGTCTTTCTGTGGTTGGGGTCTCCACTGGGGTTAGTGGTGTGTGAACTCCTGATTGGTCGTTGCTACCCAGGCTGTTTACCTGAGTTATGGCCTGTGCCTTCTGTGGAGCTCCTTGCAGCCCCTGTCCCTCCTCCCTTTGTCCTCTTCCCTTCCTCAGTTCTTTGTTCTTCCTTTTTATAATTATTATTACTAATCTAAAAAGAAAAATAATGGGGTCACAGCTGCCCCTTCATAACAGTGGAGCTGGCAGGGGAGTCCAAAACCACCTTTTGGCAACTAAGGCCAGGCTGCTGCTAAGGGAAGCTTTTAGTCTCTCCCCAGCCACAGCATGAACCATGAACAACTCCATCCCAGAGGAGCCCCCAGGAATTGTTGTTCAAACACAAGAAATTTTTGGCCTAAGTTCAGTTGCTTATGACACAAAGATCCAATTACTGAGACACTGAGAATTGCCAAGGAAGGAAGGAATTTTTAATACAACAGATGTCTTGTTAGGAGAATGGGAGAAACTGCCTCAAGTCTGTCTCTGCAAATAATAAAAATAATGAGTTTTGTAAGGAGGGGTCATATGCCTTGGGACTGGTCATGAGAATGGTGAGTCCTGGTACCTGGAAGTCTACCCTGGGGCAGAATGTCAACTCCATTGTCTTGCAGAAAATCCACCATTTCTGAGAAGCAACTCAAAAGGTGACGTAGTTAAAGAAGAGGATTATTAAAAATGTATAGGAGTTGGGGAGTGCCTGCAGCTCAAAGGAGTAGGGTGCTGGCCCCATATGCCAGAGGTGGCAGGTTCAAACCAAGCCCTGGCAAAAAACTGCAAAAAAAAAAAAAAAAAAATGTATAGGAGTCATTGAAATTTGTTTGTGAAGCCACCTACACTATACTCATGGCGCTTATAGTCTAATACAGAGAGGTAGATAGCAATTTAATTTATTTTATTTTATTTTATTTTTGAGACAGAGCCTCAAGCTATCCCCCTGGGTAGAGTGCTGTGGCATCACAGCTCACAGCAATCTCCAACTCCTGGGCTCAAGTGAGTCTCCTGCCTCAGCCTCCCAAGTAGCTGGGACCACAGGCACCCACCACAATGCCCAGCTATTTGGGGGAGAGGGGGAGGTTGCAGCATCATTGTTGTTTGGCGGGCCCAGGCTGGATTCCAACCCACCACCTTATGTGGCTGGCACCTTAGCCACTTGAACCACAGGCGCTGAGTCAGCAATTTTATTAAATCAATATATAAACCACTATAAGGAAGGGATATGTTTTATGAAAATATAAAGCAGGATAAGGAGATTGAGTGTGAATGCTAAGTGCAGACACAACATTGTCTTTACCTAGGAGGTGAAGGAGGGCCTCTCTGAATAAGGTTTAGGAACCAGCCGGGAAGTTCCAGAGGGGCAAGAGCATTCCTGGCCAACACCTGAGCTACAGCCTTCCTGGGATGATGCTGAAAAACAGCAAATCTAGAGGGAGATGATGGTGAGAGTGGCAGGAAATGGGGCCAGAGAGGTAAGCAGGGACCAGTTCAGGAAGGGCCTTGCGGTATATGATAAAAAATACTTATTCCAGCTGTTGTAAGAACCTATCTGAGTAGTTTAAGCAGAAGAGGGGCAGGATCAAACAACATTTTAAAAGAATCATTCAGACAGCAATGTGGAGAAGTTCTGGGTGGAGGCAGGTTGGAAGCAGAGACACTACTTAGGAAGCCCTGGAGTAAACAAGGGTGGTAGTACTGGAGAGGTTAAAACTGGTAAGAAATAACTGTGTGGTGTTTGACCTGATAAAGGGTCCTGTCCATTTACTACTGAGAGAAGATACCTGGGAAAGAACAAAACCCTCCCTGCGATGACTCAGCTCTTACAAATTTGTAAAAACTTCCTGGGACCTTGAAACCAACACTTGCTTCCACTTCTATAAAAGCCCCTGCCACCTTCTCCAGCTTGATTCAAACTGACCAATGAGAAGGGTACCCGTGGACCAAGAACTCTGAGCTGGAGATAAAAGGAAAAAACAGAGCCAGTGGGGAGCACAGGCATTTTGAACCCCAGTCTGCCATGGCTCCTCTGGCTGAAATTAAGCTCTTCCTCTTTGAAACATTCTGTTCGGGTGTCCTTTCTCTGCCTGGGGTTCTCATCCTCCTGCAGCACTACCATAGAAGAGAGCAGGTTTTGTGGGGAAGGCAATGTGAATTCTTTTGGAAAATGTTGGGTTTGAAATGCCAATAGGACACTCACGAGGACAACTGGCCGGTGGCTGTACCAGTCTGTACACTAGGGTGACCAGACATCCCGCTTTTGGAGGGACAGTCCTGATTTTTAACAATTTGTGCTGTGTCCCACGGTGTTTTTAAAAAGTCCCAATTTTTGGAAAGAATGCACGAATGGGCAGGAGAACAGTAAGGGAATATACGGTTTTCGGCTGCCATGTGGCTATTTCGCCAGGATATGAGTTTTATATTATTTTTGTTAATTTTATAATGTTAAACTGTAATAATAACAAATAATTCTTGAGAACTGATTATTGAGAACTGTTTGTCAAAGTTTCCATTGCTGTAAGGCCCTGCTCCCCCCCACCCATCAATGGTGTCCCACTTTACCAATGTTAAAATCTGGTCACCTTACTATACACCCCAGTTGAAAAGATATGTTGGACCAAGAAATACAAATGCGAGCCATCTGAGATGAACAGGATTTAGAACCGTGGGTCTAGGATGTGAGAAGGGAGAGAACAGCAAAGATGATCCGGGCCCAGATGGCGCCCCGTTTAAGAACCAAACGGGAAGGAGCTGAGAAAGCAGACTGAGCCGCAGCCGTCAGGGCGGTGTTCAGAAGCCAAGCGAAGATGGGATGAAATGCTACTAGGAAATCAAGGGTGGGACCCTCGTACTCCTATTTAGTGTAGCACTCAGGGATTTGGACCTGGTCTTTATTTATTCAGTGGAGTGGCAATGCACAGAAGCCTGATTTAAGAGATTGCAAGGAGGGGGAGGGGGGGAGTGCAGACAATTAGTAAACACAACTTTCCTGAGATTTACTATAACTGGAAACAAAGAAGTTGGGCAATAGTTAGAAAGGACTGTGGAACCAAGGAAAACTTTTGTTCTTAAGGAAGAAATTACAGTTTATTGATATGCCGATGGGAAAGACTCAGGGGGAAAAGCTCATGATACAGAAAAGAAAGGAGAAATTGTAGAAATAAAGTCCTTAGTACACCAAAGAGGAGTGGATTCTAGTGTACAGGTAGAAGGCTTGACTTTAGTCAGCAGAGCAAGGGCATCTAGACGTGGAGGTGAGGCAGGGTATATGGGTGCAAATTAGCTGGTTTAGAAGGTCCCACATTGGAAGATGTGGAAGTTCTCATCTGATTGCTTCTTTTTTTCTCAGCAAAATGAAATGAAATGTGCCAGCTGAGCCAGGATTAGTAGTTTGAGGAGACAAAGTTATGAAATAGGGTGAGTTGACTAGAAAATGCCGAAGGATTCTTGGGCAGTCTACTAGGAGTTTGTGGTCATGAGTGTACCCAGACAGTGCAAGCTCAAATTCTATTAGCCTATGACCTTCATGGATCCTCTTTCTAAGTTGAGATAATAATATTTTTAAAGACATATTACTCTTTTAAAAAGTATAGTTACTTATTCTTGAATTTTATGAAGACTTCTAAAGCATTTATTAATAAAGATTGAATCCAAACTCTGAAATAAGGACTATATACACTAAACTATAGTCACATGCTGCATAGCAACACTCTGGTCAACATTGGACCACATATATGGTCCAATTACGTCCACTGTCACATAGATGACAGTGGTCCCGTAAGATCATAATGGAGCATACACGAAACGTGATATGTGGCACTTAATGACATTGCAGATCAGTAGGGACAATGACTCATGTTCAGTAATAGCACAATGCCTCATGCCTGTAATCCTAGTGTTCTGAGAAGCCAAGGCAGGTGGATTTCTTAAGGTCAAGAGTTTGAGACCAGCCTGAGCAAGAGCAAGATCCTATCTCTACTAAAAATAGAAAAACTTAACCTGGCATTGTGGTGGGCATCTGTAGTCCCAGACACTTGGGAGGCTGAGCCAGGAGGATCACATGAGCCCGGGCGTGTGAGGTTGCTGTGAGCTAGGCTGATGCCATGGAGATCTAGTCTAGGGCAACAGAGTGAGATTCTAAAAAGAAATATATAAAAATATGTATGTAATTTCTATATATATATATGTATATGTATATATATAATCTCCGTATCATCTAGGTTTGTGTAAATACACTCTTCTGTGTTTGCACAACAAAATCATTAATGATGCATTTCTCAGATCATATCCTATCATCAAGTGACACATGACTGCATTAGAAAAATACATATTTCGTGGGAGGAGGGAAAAGTGGGTATTTTGTTTATTTTGTTCATTACTGTATTCCCAGTGCCTAGGCACATGGTAAATGCCTAATAAATATTGAAAATCTATAATGCAGACCTTGAATGTATGTATTCTAGCACACATGCTCTATGAATACTATACAAGCAACTATCCAATGATCTAAGATTACAGGGTGTCTCAAAAGTTTCAATTGAATTTTAAGTTTAATAACTTAAAACTTTGGAAGTATAAATGCTAGGAGCCTACAAAAAACATTATTTGAAAGCTAAATTATTTAGCTTTTTATATGTTTATATAGTTTGGTGAATTTTGAAAAATAAATTTTTAATCTTAATGCCGTGATTCAGTCAATATTTGCCACTTGATTACACCCTGAAAAAAATAAAAGGATTTATGATTTTAAATTCATGAATCATAAGTATACAAGAAATGTAAATAATTCAACTTTCAAATTATGTTTTTATAACTTCTTTGCATTACCTTTTGAAATTTTTAAAGCTTAAAACTACACTGAAATTTTTTTTTTTTTGGACACCCTATATATCTGGGCCATAGATAGTGGGCTGTATCAGTCCCCAGTTCTTCCTGGGGAATATTAAAGAAGAGTTTCTCTGGTTCAATTTGGATCCTCTTTTGTGAGTCTTGTGCATAGGATGCCTCCTTCTCACCTCCCATTTATTACTGGTCAGAGGTCATGCTTGGTCAAGCACCTTCTTTCAGACCCCAGCCTTGTGGGCAGACTCTGTTGTAGACTCTACCCATCTCCTCTGTACTGTGTGTTGCCACTCAATGACGTGGCCATTCTCTCTCTCTGCCCTGGAGGTCTGAGGCCTCTCTGGTGGCTGCATTTCACCCACAGGGTCAGCATAGGTAATCAAAAAGTCCTGCCCCATTGTTTAATGCACCTCTTTCTGCCTACAAAAGAGATCTCTCATTTGGGCAGAGGCACTTTCTTTGTAATGCCCAGAGAAATGACAGACAGCTTAGGAGAGTTGCATAGATCCTTGTATAGGTTTTGAATGAAAACCCAATTTGCTATTAATAATTAGGTTACTCTGTTGTAACAGAGTTTTGCCTCATAACTTAGCATTTTCACTGGAGTTTTATTGCTTCTTCTTCCACTTCCCGCAACTAAAACCCAGAGAGCAGAGAGGAGAATAGAAGAAAAAAGAGGAAAGAAAAAACAGATAGATGAATGGTCCTAGAGAAAGGACACCTTCCCTGCTGATGTCAACAAGTGTGCAGAGGACTCTAGGTGGGTTTAATGGAGAGGACAGCACAGTGCTTAGGCTAGCCATCCATCGTGGGGGTCCCAGCTAGCCCACCCAAACCATGAGACCCCCAAGCCCCTTTTTCTGCATCCTAGGGCGCCTACCCATGGGAATGATTCCTACCTGGTACTAGAGAATTAACATATGCAAAGTGCTTGGAACAACAGTCAGCACATAGAAAATGCCAAATGCAGGCCTCCTTTGTTGTTCTGCAAAGAGTTTTTATCAATTTATATTATTTGTCCCTTTTCAAATTGGGCATTTCACATATAATCAGACTCTTCATTTAAAAAATAAAACAATGATTTGATAACATATGTCAGTAATCAACACCAGCTTAGAAGGAGCAGCCTGTTCACTTAGGTCAGGGCAGACTATACACACTTACTTCACTTGTGTAATCAATCCCCTTTAAACAGGAGTGTCATTCAAATTAAATGTCTTGTCCTTGCAATAAAAAGTGAGAATTTCAACCTAAATAAAACACTGTTTAAAACAGTATCAGAAAATGAAAGGTTACCAAAAAATTTACAAAGCATTTTGTTCTGACAAACACAGGCCATTGCAATAAAGAGAAAATTTTATTTAATATAATTGACATAAAATCATGTTTTTTAAAAACTTTATAATTCAAACTTTGTGACTTATAAAAACAAAAAGAAAATGCAAAGAACTAAAAATCCATTATTTATTTTCACAAATAATATCACAATACGTTATCACATGTTACCACAATATCCTCAGAGATGCCATCTTCCAGTAATTCACCAAAATGCTGACCAGAAAGGGAAAGAGGCGGGGCACCTGATACATGTTTTCTAGGCCTTTTAGAAAAAACGTGGAGTTATTCCTTTGGCCACACATATGCGAATCTACAAGAAAGATGGTATTGTAGACATCAAGGGAATGGGTACTGTTCAAAAAGGCCACAGAGATGTCACTGTGGCAAAACTGGAAGAGTCTACGATGTTACCCAGCATGCTGTTGGCATTGTTGTAAGCAAATAAGTTAAGGGCAAGCTTCTTGCCGAGAGGATTAATGTTTGTATTGAGCATATTAAGCACTCTAAGAGCCAAGATAGTTTCATAAAATGTGAAAAAAAAAAGATCAGAAAAAGAAGGAAGCCAAAGAGAAAGATACTTGGGTTCCACTGAATCCCCAACCTATTCTACCCAGAGAAATACACTTTGTGAGAACCAATGGAAAGGAGCCTGAGCTCCTGGAACCCATTCCCTATGACTTCATGGCATAATAGGCGTACAGCTTAGCACATGGGAGAACCAAGCGAACCAATGGACTGTGATATCAGGTGCTGGAACCGATTTATTCTCCATGAATTCTTGGCATAATAAGCATACAGTGTAGCACACAGGAGAACCAAGAGAACCAGTTGAGCAGGAGCATAAGGGGCTGGAACCTATTTCCCCATGAATTCCTGGCATAATAGGCATAACAAGCTTTGTCACATTCAATGAAAAGGCACCTCCCTGAGCTGCTGGAACATTTTCCCCATGAAAAAACCAATAAGTACCTCTTGGTTTTCTCCATTTCTTGGCACTCTTTACATATGCTAATTTTTTTACATTGCTTACCTTTTCCATAAAGTCCAGCTACTCTGAGAGAGCCAGCCAGAGAGGTTTCCACCTCATCCTCACCAAATCACTGAGCTTGTGAAGATCCTGGCTGGATCCTCCAGATCACCCCTTTGGCCAGATGAGTACACCAGGCAATGACGGGAAGAGCAAAGGACTCAGTCAGCTACGACCCTCACCCCAAAGTTCTGACCCTCAGAATTCACGAGTCTAACAGATGGTTGTTCTTGTATGCCACTAAGTTTGTAAAGTGGTTTCATACACAACGCTAACAGGGCAGATTTTGGTAATTGAAAGTGAGAAACTACATTAGCAAAAACCTAAAACATGTGACATTGACCTTAAGAGTAGGTTTTAGGTAGAGGAAGGAAAAACTTTGAGGAATCCTTAAAGAAGCTTTCCCATACCTACCTGGTTATATATACATTTCCTGGTGGCACTCGTTAATGACAGATTCCTAGACCTCATCCCTAAAGATTTAAATTCAATAAATCTGAGATAGGGCCTGGAATTATACATTTATAATAAACTGCCAAGATCAGACAAGGATGACAACTATTATATTAAATCTTAGTCATTTCCTCATGATTAAAAAAAAAGCTTGGCTTTATATACACAAATATATATAAATTATGCATATATATATCATAATATATTATTATAAAAATATATTTGTGCATATATATACAAATATAAAAATATATTTGTGCATATATAATATATAATAAATATATTATATGCATATAATATGCATATAATATAATATATTACATGGATATATATGTATGTGTATATATATACATATATATATTTGTGTATATAAAACCAAGCTTTTTTTTATCATGAGGAAATGACTAAGATTTAATAGTTGTCATCCTTGTCTGATCTTGGCAGTTTATTATATATGGTCTGATAATTAAGTTCACAAACTCATCCTAGAAAAAGCACTATATACCTCATGGCTGCATATCACTCTGGTCACCTCTGAAGTACTCCTCTTGGCCACCTGGTTACCACAGTGCTATTCAGCAATGAGGTATGCAGCACTTTTTCTAAGATGAGTTTGCAAACTTAGCTGTCTGATCTCACATATACACCTACACATGTATACAGACATATTTAATATGCAATTGTAAATGTAAAAAAAATCATATGCACAAAAATTTAATCCAACCTAAATTAATAATGATCTGAATGCTCGATAATGAGCATTTGGTTAAGTGTACTATGATACAAATTTGTGAGAATATCAGACGACCAACAAAATAATCTTTTTATAAAAAGTAATCATAGAGGCTCAGTGCCTGTAGTTCAGTGGTTAGGACACTGGCCACATACATCCGGGGCTGGCAGGTTTGAATCCGGCTGGAACCTGCCAAACAACAATGACAACTACAATAAAAAAAATAGCTGGGCGTTGTGGCGGGCGCCTGTAGTCCCAGCTACTTGGGAGGCTGAGGCAAAAGAATCGCTTAAGCCCAAGAGTTTGAGGTTGCTCTGAGTTGCAACACCACAGCACTATACCAAGGGCAACATAGTGAGACTCTATCTCAAAAAAAAAAAAGAAAGAAATGTGAGCATTCTCCAATGTACCCAGTTATGACATTTGGTGTAAAATGAAGAAAAAGAATGAATATAGGTCACATAGTACTCAGGATTTCCTGGAAGCCATTAGTGCATACTTACTGCATAGTTATCATGTAGCTTTTCATTAATTGTTTGCCCGCCATTTCTTCAACTGAATTTTAAACTCCAGTGGTAAGGGGCAGATTCTCATCATTTTATTTTTATACCCTGGATCTTTGCAAAACTCCAAGTGCATAAAGGAGCTCACTAAAGCTTGTCAGAATATTTGAATTTACTAACTTAATAATTAGCTGTAAACTCATCTCAATCATACCAAATGAGGGAAGGTGGCTTTGAGCCATGTTGACAACTGATTTCTGCAGAGCATCAGTGTGTGACATAGAGTTACTACCGCATCTCCAAGGAGGAGGCCGGGGGCTCTGGAGTGCTTTTTAGAGGCAGAATATTTGAAGGAAGAAAAGATGTTTAAGTGGGTAGAAGGCAGATTTTTGAGAGAAGATAATACTTATGTTCACATATCTGAAGGATAGAAGCTTGTCCTGAACCACTCAAGCCGCCTAAAAATAGAGCAGGCGGTCTCACAAAGCCACACTGTCCTCACTGGGTAGGTGACAGTGAGCCTGAGGGACCCTCTTCTGCCAGTGCTGTGAGCGCTTAAGGACAAGTCTAAATTTAGGCATCTGTGATTCAAGGTTGAAGAGCTCATCATGCTCTCCACACTGTCCCCTGTTTGGAATAAAGACCAACAGGAGACCAAGCCACAGGGAAAGTATACATGATGGCGAACATATAAATAACCCTAAGTAGTATTAGTATGTCCACGCTCATCAGTGAGAGAAGCAGCCTCTTCCTCACGCAAGATTCTTGATCCCACCTAAGGACAAAGAAACACTATGGCCACATGGACAGCAGGTGGTTTCACATCTGGCTCACCCATGCCAGTGCACACCTGAGGATAAAGGGCCCATATCCAGGCTCCCTCGGGAAACATCCTTCCCAGGCTCCTTCTCAGTCTCCTGTGGTTCCGTTCCCAAGGAGCCTGGCTTAAGCACTGCCTTCCCTGCTACCCTCCTCCCTTACATTCAGCAACATTTCCTGAACTAAAAAACCTTCCAGGGTCTACCTAAGGCATTAGACATATGACTATATTAATTTTTAATTGCTACATAACAAATCACTGCAACTTAGCGGCTTAAAGCATGTACTTATTACCTGGTGGTTTCACAAGTTAGACACCCAGGAAAATGGAGATGGGCTTTTTGCTGAGGGTCTCACAAAACCGAAATTGTGTTTTCAGTTGAGGCTTCAGGTCCATCTAGAGCTCAGGGCCCTCTTAGGCTCATTCACATTGATCGCAGAATTCCATGCCTTGCAGTTGTAGGACTGAGGTCCAATTTTTTTGGCTGGATGTCAGCTGGCAGCTGCCTTCAGAGGCCACTCGCAGCCCCCATCCACTTGGCCCCCACACTGGCAGCTCACAGTGTGGCTGTCAGTTTCTTCCAGGCCAGCAGGAGAGGGGCTGCCACTGCTTCCTGTCCCTGTCGAGGACTCACCCAATTAGGCCAGGCCTACTGGGATATTCAGGTAATCTCCCTGGAGCCATAAAGAGCAGCATAATCTTAATGGGTGAGGTACACATCATATACACTCAAGGGAAGGGGATGACACAGGGCGTCTACACCGAGGGGCAGGAATCTTAGGGGCCCCCTTAGAATTCTGCCTACCATAGTGAGTACAGTATACCTAAAATGCAATTTCTGTTTTATCTTCTTTAACCTGTTTCTTATATGTCTGCTGATTTTAGCAAGTTAAATAGGAAAAAAAAAGTTAGGTAAAAACTATAAATGTCACTTAAAGCAGAAGGAAGAAGGCAGAAGTCCAGAACCTCCAGTTTGCCCTTTGCCCCCTGCTTCCCGTAGAAGTCAACTGCGCTTGTTTGCAGTGGAGCAGTGCACCTGTCCCCCACCATTTCTCGGTCTTATTCAGTTGGTAGTGTTGCGTTAACCTGGTCGTTTCTCCCAGTAAGTGATCAGTTACATCTGCAGCAGGTCAGCAGCCCACAGAGAAGACAGCAAAGCCCTTGGGGAAGATCCTTTCGGAAGGAGTGACCCTGGCCCCCTCCCCTGGGGGACAAACTGCTGCATCCCAGGTGCACGTCTGGGTTCAGAGCATGCTCCACCCACCTCTGACCCCGGCCCTGCAATGGTGATTTCCACTTCCAGTGTGTTGGCTACTCTAGCATTTCCCATACGTGGGAACATACAGGCTCCACTCCACTGCGTAAGGCTCCTGACACTCAGCGTAGTCTCTGCAATTCCTCCCAGTCGTTATCTGTTATAAGGATATGTTTCATTTGGATTCTTTGATGCCTGAGTACCGTGAATTCACCATAGTTTATTTTCCATTCTCTCACGGGTGTATACCTGAGACAATTCCAAGTTTCGCCTAATAGGAATAAAGCTGCTACAAACATTCTGGTACAAGACTTTTGTATACGTAAGTTTTCATTCTCTTGGATAAATGCTTAGGAATAAAATTGTTGAGCCGGGATGGGTAAGTGTTTAGCTTTATGAGAAAGTGTGTGAACTTTTCTCAAAGTGGTTGTATCATTTTATATTCTCAGTTGAAGTTTAGGAGAGTTCCAGATGTTTTACCTCCCTGCTGACATTTCAAGCTGTAAGACTTTTCAGACTCTCCATCTGGAGGGTGTGTAATGCTATCACACTCAGGTTTTTATTTTCATCTCCCTGGTGACTGATGATGGCAAGTATTCCTAAACGTGCTTACTGGACGTTTGTGAATTTGCCTGGTGATGGGATTATTCAAATGCTGTACCCATATTTTATCGGGTAGCTTGGCATTTTATTGTTGTGTGGTAGGACTTACTCTCATCTCTTCTGCCTGCTAATCCTTTGTGAGATATATGTTTGCAAATATTTCCCCCAGTTTCTGCCTTGCCTCTTTCTTTTCTGAATGGTATTCTTTTGAGAAGTTTCAAAGTTTATTTTCTGGTTGTTTGCTGTTGTTATTGTTGCTGTTGTTTTTTGAGATAGAGTCTCACTGTTGCCCTGGGTGGAGGGTCATGGCATCATCACAGCTCACAGCAACCTCAAAGACTTGGGCTCAAGCGATCCTCTTGCTTCAGCCTCCCCAGTAGCTGGGACCACAGGTGCGGGCCACAATGTCTGGCTAGTTTTTCTATCTTTAGTAGCCATGGGGTCTCACTCTTGCTCAGGCTGGTCTCGAAATCCTAAACTCAAACAATCCACACATCGCCTCCCAGAGTGCTAGGATTACAGTTGTGAGCCACTGTGCACAGATTTGTTCTCTTGTTTTTAGTCTGGTTTGTGGTTTTTAAGTTAAAACGTTTTTAATTTCAATGGAGTCATATTTCTCAGAGTAAATATTGGTTCTTTAATCTGAAGACATCCTTCATGATTATAAGGCATTATAAGACATTATGTAACAGCAGCTCTTACACTGTTTACAAAATAATCATAATTTTGTTTTTAATATCTGCCTTAAATCCATTTAAAATTTATTTTTTAGATGGTTTGCAATAAGGATCATTGTGTGTCCCCCAGACACACAGCCAAGATCTTGGCCACACGTACTGGGGAGTCTGTTCCGCCCCCACTCTCCAGGGCTTTCTTCCTGTCTTGGCATTCTCCTACTACCATCTGCTTCTATGGTTTTAATAACCAAGTATACATGGATGAAGACAAAACCTGTCTCTAGCCAAGGATGACAACTCCTTTCTCGCCTATACACCTGTCATTCAATCAAATGGCAACTATTTCTAAATGCAAAATCTAACCACTTCTCACTACCTGTCCTGCTATTGCTGTGTCCAAGCCATCATGAGCCCTGATTGAACTCCTGCCATACCCTCCTGCCTGCTCTTCCTGCTTCTCCTACGACCCCAACAACTAGCACGATCCTGTTAAAACTTAAATAAGATCAGGTCTTCTTTTGCCGTCTCCAAATATTCCCTTCTCCACATAAAAGGCAACTCTCTTCCAAGAGTCTACAAAGCCCTACCTAGCCCAGCTAACCCCTACCATCTCTGTCCTCCTCTCCTCCCACTCTTCTACTTGCTGACCCACTGCAGACCCATTGGCTCACGACCTGCTTCTGAGAACACCAGATGGCCTTCCTCTGGGCTTTGCAGTGGCTATTCCTGCTATCTGGAATGCTTGTCCCTCAGATACCTTTGAGGCTCACTCACTCATCTCCTTATGGACTTTGCTCAAATCTCGTCTTCCCAGGAAAGCTTGTCTTGTCCATCTTGTTTAAATTGAAATCTGTGCTCCTCTCTACCCCCACTCCCAATCCGCATATATACTGGTATATATTCTCCATAGCATTCATTAATGGCTAATGTGCCAGATAGTTTACTTATTACATTTGTTCTTTATTATGTCCTCCTCTCCAGCTCCAATGTGGTCTCTCCAAAGGCAGGGACTTTTCTTTTTTGTAACTGAGTGGTCCTAAGTAAATGCCAATGTTCAATAAATGTCAGACTGATAATGAGTGAATGAACTGCCTTCTGCATGTTAACCTAGATTCTTTCATAGGTGTCCACCACTGTTAATATTGAACTTGTAATTTTGTCAAGACTACTCATGTCTATCTTACCCACACACAATGGTTAAAACAGGTCTTATATCATTGCAGCCTGTCTCCTCCCTCCACCGTCTTCTCCCTTCACCATCACATTACAGTCCCACTGCAACCTCTAGCTCATTGCCTCCCCCTTGCTGGGGTCAGTGTAGAGCCTCCCATGAGCCTCTTTGCCTCTGCTCTGGCTCCTATTTGATTCTGGCTTCTCTAAAATCTACATGTATGTCACCAGCCAGTTCACCCAGCACCATTTGTTAAATAGGGAGTCTTTCCCCACGGAATATTTTTGATAGGCTTGTTGGTGGCAACCTGTAGAAGACTTAAACTGGACTCCCATCTCTCACTATTAACAAAAATTAATTCTCACTGGATAAAAGATTTAAACTTAAGACATGAAACTATAAAAATACTAGAAGAGAGTGCAGGGAAAACACTTGAAGAAATTGGCCTGGGAGAATATTTTATGAGGAGGACCCCCGCCCCCCCGGGCAATTGAAGCAACACCAAGAATACATTACTGGGATCTGATCAAACTAAAAAGCTTTTGCACAGCCAAGAGCACAGTAAGTAAAGCAAACAGACAACCTTCAGAACGGGAGAAGATTTTTGCACGTTACACTTCTGACAAAGGTCTGATAACTAGAATCTACAGAGAACTCAAACTAATCAATAAGAAAAGAATAAATAACCCCATTTCTATGTGGGCAAGAGACTTGAACAGAAATTTCTCTGATGAAGACAGCCACCTGGCCTACAAACATATGAAAAAATGCTCATCATCCTTAATCATCAGAGAAATGCAAATCAAACCACTTTGAGATATCATCTAACTCCAGTAAGATTAGCCCACATCCCAAAATCCCAAAACTACAGATGCATGGATGCGGAGAGAAGGGAATACTTCTACACTGCTGGTGGGAATGCAAGCTAATACGGCCCTTCTGGAAAGAAGTTTGGAGAACACTCAAGGAACTAAAAGTAGACCTACTGTTTGATCCTGCAATTCCTCTACTAGGTATATACCCAGATGATCAAAAATTATTTTACAACAAAGACATTTGCACCAGAATGTTTGTTGCAGCCCAATTCATAATAGCCAAGACATGGAAACAGCCCAAGTGCCCATCAACCCATGAATGGATCAACAAATTAACAAATTAACATAGTACACCATGGAATACTATGCAGCCATAAAAAAGACAGAGACTTCACATCTTTTATGTTTACCTGGATGGAGCTGGAACATATTCTTCTTAGTAAAGTATCCCAAGAATGGGGGGGGGGAGTATCCAATATACTCATTACTACTATGAAATCAATATATAACCACCTACACAATCATACGAATGGCAAAACATAGCTTTAGTCCATAAAGTAGAAAAGAAGAGGAGAGAGAGGGGTGGAGAGAGGGGATGTGGGAGAAAAGAGAGTATTTTGGGGGACACCACCTATTGTGCATGATGCAATGGTACATTTCAAAACTATTAAGAAATGAGTATAATTGTGATGGGTGTAAACATTTCACATTGTATATCGAAGCAGTTCCCTGAACCCCGTAAATGCATCAATGTACAAAGTTATGATTTAATAAAAAATAATTATAAAAAAGTGAAATAAAGTGCTTGTTTTGGTGCATAATATAATAAAAACAAAATATAATCATTTGCTCACAATCCTTTCATGACTCCCCTTACTTTGAGTATACAAGGACAAATGCCCCAATGTAGTGTATACTTTTGGCTGTCATTGGTCCCCCCTTGGCAACCACTTCTCCCAGCCTGGGATTCATGCAGCAGCCACCCATGACCACCTGCCAGGTGTCTGCCAGCCCATGGTCTCACTTGCCTCCTGGACTTTTTCCTTAACCTGGAAATAGCCCTTTCCACCTGACTGCTTCCTCGTCCTTAAGACGCACTCAAGTTTCTTCTCCCCCAGCATTAGTGTTATGTCCTTCATACTTTACTCCCATTCCCTAACACCGACCCCTATTCATCTGTCTCCCCTACTACATTGCAAATCCCTCCGGGAAAGGGATTTCCTTTCAACTTCGTATCACGAGGGCCTACCACAGAATCTAGTATAGAGTCGTAATTGAATAAATGTCTAATGAAATATGTGCAGCACTGAGGGAAATGCTTGTGCTTTTCTCTCTCCCCAACTTCTGTAGGTTCTCCTGTTGGGACATGCCTTGGAAAAGATTGCATCATCAGCTGTTAAGTCTAGCTGTTTGTCTAGACAAAGACATAAAGATCAGCCAAATCTGAGTGAACTTGTAATTCTTGTGATGTGGGCATCTTAGAGGTGTGCTAGAACCACAGTGGTTATTTTTCTAAATAGGTCTTATCTAGACACTTCCCTGAAAAAAGTGTATTTTCTGATTTTTTGAACAGCGTGATAACTGTAACCATTATTTACCATTCTCAGTCGCTGCTCAGCAGACGTCCACTCTTCCTTCCTTTGTTCTCCCAGGCTGTGAGCCTGAATGTCAGGCCCATCCTATGTGGACGTTTGAGGGTAACTGGCTGCTACTTTCAGAATGTGTCTCCAAAATTTATGTGTTGAAACTTAATCACCAGTGTGATGGCATTAACAGGTGAGGCTGTCAGGAGGTGAGAGGCTAGAGCCCCCATGAATGGGATAAAGGCTCTTATAAAAGGGTTTGCCTCTTTTACTCTCCTGCCATCTGAGGACAGTGTCATTCTCGTCTGCCTTTCTGTCCCCTCTGCCTTGTGAGGACACATACATGGCACTATTTCTGAGGAATGGGTCTTTAAAAGACACTGAACCTGCTGGCACCTTGACCTTGGACTTTCTAGCCTTCCAAACTATGAGAAATTCCTGTTGTTTATAATTTGCCAGTCTCAGGTATCTTTCCATATCAGCTGAGCTTGAAGGGTCTAAGACATTGGACTAAGATTAAATTTTTTTTAAAAAGAACTCATATACAACTGCAAAGACATTGAAACATTTTTTTCTTTATTGAAACATGTTTAAAAGATTAAAATTTTTAATTTTGGTTTCTAAACACACCTCCTGGATGATCTTGCCTGCAGGGAGATCAGAGTGGTGAAAGAAAAGCCAGGAAGGAAGAGTCAAGGGCGAGTCACTCTTCTCTCCGCCCTCTGGACCTCATGTCCCCTGGGTTGCCGGCCCTTATACTCAAAGGATGCAGACTTCAGAAGTCAGCATGCGCACTCAAAGTGTGAGCATTTCCACTCCCTTTTCACCGGCCACAGAAAACTTTGCACAGTCACATCTGGCTCAGCACATCATCATACATACAAGTCAATTTTCCCTCTAAAGTTGAGTAAAAGAGCAAAGACACGTGAGTTAGCAGGAACAAGGTCATATGAATGATAAAAACTCTGAGACAAAAGAATAAAGTAAATAGGGCAGTCTTAGGGAGCAGAATGTATCCTGCCAGTTCTAAGACAAGAAAACTGGCCCAGAGCCAGGGACAGCTCCATCGATGATACATATGATATGTACATAATTTCCCTCTACTCTTTATAGGGGACCTTCTCAAGTCCAGTGTATTGACTTCTGACCAGCCTCACCTGCCCCACATGCCCCCCTCACATATACACACCAAGGTTTTGAGCCTCCAGCTTGCTATAGGAATATAGAGAGCAAGTTATGCTTGTTTGACATAACATGTGACTAAGCCTTTTCCCTATGGGACAATAGGCAATAGGTCACCCTTCCCTCCTTTTCAAAGGAAACTTTTGCTTCTTAATTTCTATGTCTTGGACTAGGAGAAAGCGAAGGTTGGTGGTCCTCCATATCTGCTCCCCCAATCCCTGGTGATAATGAAAGTGCCCCCAAAGGCAAAGCTATGCTTCTAGCGACCAAGTCATTGTTGGATGTATTCTTGGTAAAGGTAGGGGCAAAAGTGCCTCCAAGCACAGGTATTTTCTCAGTGGAGCTGCCTCCTCAGAGGCAAAGTGGGTACCATGGCTGTGTGACCAGGTATCCTGAGGCAAAAGTAGAAATGTCTCCCTAGTCGTGTTCGGCCTTGTCCTATCTGACTGTAGTGGAAGTGCTCTCTGTTGATGAGTCCCCCAAGAGCTCAGAATGATGGCAGGAAGAGAAGTCTCCCCAAACACAACACAGGGACTTAATCCATATGGGCCCCAGGTGTTCTGGCTGTAGGTGAGAACATAAGAGCCTACAAACACAGGTAGGGCCCTGGCTGCTGCTACATCTACAGATGAATTCTGGTCAGGCATGCCACAGGTGCATTCAGGCATGAAGAAAAGTATCTCCAAGCACGGGAAGAGTACTTACCCTCCCACTGCAATGGTGAGCTCCAGGACCCCAGGGCCCTGACAGAGGGGGGAAGAAAAGTATCAGCCAACACAAGTATGGTGATGGCCCCTGTGACTGCAACAGATGTGTTCTGGCATGATGTGTCCCAGCTAATCTGACCACAAGAAAAAACAAAGGTGTTACCTGGCACTTGTTTCTTTTCCATGGTGCTGACTCCTCCAATAGTAACAGATGTGCTTTTACCCAGCTGGATCTGACTATGGACAAGAAGGAAACTGGCTCCCAGGACAGAGTTGCTCTCCAAAGAGGCAGACTCTCCGTTTGCAACAGGGGTGCTATTGGTCAGCAGGACCCTTTGGGCTCAGATGTAAGCCTCTCCCAAGTAGAGCTCTGGTGCTGGGTGACCCCTCAGTTTTGCACCCAAGTTAAGTGCTCTAGATACAGATCTTGGGCCTAGAGCAGCCACAGTCACCCTGCAGCTGCAGATCCCATAACACAAATGGACATGCAGTGGCGTTTACAGTGAACCCCTGTCCCCACTGCTGGGCATCATGGTGGTGGCTCTAAAGCCAGAAGTAGTGGTTGCTCCAACTGGTACGATGCCCATTATCCACCCAAACACCAGCTGGGGGCAAAAAGTGATCCCAAAATTGGAAAATGGGGGGGTCGAGCTCACAAAGCTGATTGAGTTGTGCCGCCAGTGAGTGGCTGGGCTGGGGCACAGGTAGGTCTAGAGCTTATATGGGGGCTGCCTGGTTTCCCAAATGGAAAGAGCTGCCAAAGCTGGTAGCTCCAGGCTGTAGCTCATCAGAGGCCCCAAACGTAGACAGGGTGTGGTTCCTGGGTCAAAGGAACTTTTAAAGTTGCATTTGGACCACTGACCAACTGCACAGACAAACTGTGAAAAGGGGCTGGGGCAATACTGCTCTGGGTGGTGTATCCTCAGAACTAGGGAGCTCATGCTTACAATCAGAAATGGTACTGGCCTCTCCCCGCAACTGCAACAAATGGAAAATGGGAAGAAGAGTTCACTGGAAGAAGATTTCACTGGAAACAGGGCATACCAGAGATGACAGCCACGGAAGGAAGCATGGTACCCATAGCAATTGTATCAATGGCGTGTTTGCATGGGTAGTCTGCAGACATGCTGACTACAGGAGCAGAGGCAACTGCAGAGATAGCGATGGATAAGCCAGAAAAAACAGAGGCACTGGGGAGAGTGGCTGTCACCACTGCCCACCCAAAACTCCAGATGCAGGCTGAGAGGTGGCTCTGGTCTAAGGAAAGGTTGAAGGTTGAAGTGGGACTGTTGACCATAAATGCAATCGGGCTGATGGAGGCTTCTGCTGGAAAGGAATCGGGCTGGTGGAGGCTTCTGCTGGAAAGGAATCGGGCTGGTGGAGGCTTCTGCTGGAAAGGAATCGGGCTG
>NW_003852403.1:20990956-21014921 GCF_000181295.1 Otolemur garnettii
GGAGGCTTCTGCTGGAAAGGAATCGGGCTGGTGGAGGCTTCTGCTGGAAAGGAATCGGGCTGGTGGAGGCTTCTGCTGGAAAGGAATCGGGCTGGCGGAGGCTTCTGCAGGAAAGGAAGCGGGCTGGTGGAGGCTTCTGCGGAAAATTTCTCCACACCGTGATGTGCTTGGGAAAAAATGGAGGGTGCTCACCCTGGAGCCTGGAAGCACCTATTCCTTGTCTGTGTGTTGGCTCATCCAATAGTAACAGGTTTGCTGTGAGTAGATGGCCTCATGCTCACAGACCACGTGCTAAAAAGAGTCTCCCAACACAGTGTGGCTGGCTCCTCCCACTATACCACCTGAGCTTTAGTGTGGAGGGGGTTCTTGACATAGATAGAAACACCAGAGCCTACAGCACAAGTATGATGCTGGCCCCTGTGCTTTTACAGATGCACTCTGGCCAGTGTGTCCCCAGTGCTATGATTGTAAGCAGGAGTAGAGTAACCTCCAGATCGCCAAACAAAGAAATGGTGCTGCTGCTGCAGCTGCAACAAATATGGGCTGGCAGAGTGGCCAGCTGAGCCCTGGTGCTCTGATGAAAGATTGAAGGGACCCTCAAATACAGCAAGCACAGTATGGTTCCGGCTCCTCTACTGGCACCAGATGTGCTCTGGCACCAGAAAGGGCCACAGGTAGGAATAAAAGTGTCATTTCTTCTCATTGGTGCTGACTCCTCCAATAGCAACAGATGTGCTTTCACCCAGTGGGCCAAATGCTTTTAAAAGAGACAAGAAGGAAACTGTCTCCCAGGACAGATGTGCTCTTCTGGTGAACTAGCCATTTGCAGTAGGGGTGCTGTAAGTTGGCAGGACCCTTGTGCTCAGATTTGAACCTCTCCCAAGAGGAGCTTTGATGCTGGATAACCCTCTCATTCTGCACCCAAGTTAAGTGCTCTAGATATGGATCTTGGGCCTAGGGAAGGAACAAAAATGGGAAGATGTTCACTGTGGAGTCTGAGGGAGACTTCAAGAGGAAAGCCCAGGAAGAAGAAAATGCATTCATGTCAGTGACACTGGGGTCCAAAGCAGGCTAAGAAGTCAACCCTGCAGACGGCTGTGGCGATGGCGGGTGTGACTGCAGGAGCAGTGATGGGCTAGCAGGTAAAGACTGGGCTCTGGCAGAGGTGACTGGAAGAGAGTCATTAGGAATCCACACACATAGTGAAGGTGACTCTATTCTGTAGGCAGCTGGCCAGAAGGGAAGGACAGAGGTGTTGGGAGGCACGAGGAGGTCAGGAGCAGAAGATGCGGCAACTATGACTGAGGGATGGGACTGCAAGGACTTTTGCTCTTAATACTAAGGAGAAATCCCCAGATGAGCTTGAACCTAATAGAAGAGTCAGCACACAAAGCAACAGGAGAGGAACTTTGCCTCATCTCACAGTCGATCCCTGGAAAGTGAAGAAGTAGAGGGGCAGACCAGATTGGGGTCTGGCAGACAGGTCCACTAAGTCAGTGACCAGCCACAGTTTAGTAGCCAGGACCAGCAAGGTGAAAGTGGCCAGGGCAGTAGCCCTGCAGTCTGAAGTGGCCTCAGTCTTATCCTCCAAGATGTTATGGACCCATTGGATTTTCAGTAACGACTACACAGGAAGCTGCTCCTCTGAGGGCGATTCACCTCCATTCCACAACAGCAGCAGTGGCAGCCTGCAACTGGCAGAGGTGGATGGAGAAGTTCTCCTTCACAGCGTCTGAAAGCGTTTCTCTCTGCTAGTCTTCTCCCACATCATGAAGCTGAGAGCTGGGAATTTGGCCTTCATCAAGCACTGCCTTTGTCAACCTCTTGAGCCGCAGAGAGCAGGATGAGGCTGGACCAGAGAGCCTCGGGCAGCTGGATCACTCCCTTAAAAAGCAGGGCAACGCCCTTCCTCGGGGGAAGAGCTCCTGGGAGACGTCTGGGCTTCCTTCTTCAAGGGGTAGGGAACCGGGACTGCATGAGAAGAAAGTGACACTGCAGTGCTCTCCCAAGACCTGGATACTGGTAGTACAGTCCGCCGCCGCGGGCTTCTTGTCTGATCCTGCTGCCTTTCGTAGCTAATTCCTGTCCTCCTCCTGGGCGGTGCCCTTCCTGTGCTCTCCTAGGGCCCTTTAGCTCAGTGTCGGTCGGGCAAGAGTCTGTGGGATGACTGATGGCACCAGCCTCAAGAGGCGACTACCTGCTTAGGGTGGCAAACAGAGTTGGGTCCATTTGGCCCTGGGAAGAGGGCGTTTACCGTTCCTGGATGGCCCTGAGTGGCGAATGTCTTGGAGGCACCTGCTTCCACAGTCCGTTAGGCGGCAGTTAACAGCGCGCGGCCGTAGTACAGCCTGCAAGCAGCGCCGAGTGCAGGGCTCCGGGCGGCCTGGCCAGACCCCCGGGCACAGCGGCGGTTGAACGGTTGATCCGGCCGGCGAAGGTCGCAGAGGAAGTTGCCGTTGGGGAGCCGAGAGAAGCGGGAGAGGGCGGCGGGCCTCCAGCTCCCGCCGGCGCAGGGAATGCTTCCAGGGCCGCGCCTGCAGGGGCGCCGGGGCAGAGGGCGAGCCCACCGCCCACCCTCCGGACTCTCCACCACTGGGGCAAGTGTCCGAGTGCGGGTGGACCCTGCGCGGTGGTGGACTTGAGGACTGCAGAGGCCCGGAGCCCACAGAGCTGGGCGGCAGCTTCTGAAATCTGTACCTGTGTCTCTCCCCCTCCACCCTCATCCCGTTTTTCCCAATGTCACAGGCAGTCACAGATCGCTCAAAGCCAGGCGTGCCAGCGCCCTATCTCCAGCGCGGACTGATGTGCGGGGAGGGTGGGAGGAGGAGGGGGGAGGCCGGAAGACAAGAGAGGTCCTGTCTGGTGGAATGCCAGGGACGCCTGGGGAGCCTGGAGGACTGCGCAGGGCACATGTTAAGGACAGGAGGGGTCCGCTAGACTCTCTCCTGCAGCCACCAAGAAGACACCAGTTTACCCTTTAACCTCCACCCCACGTTTGTAAAGACGAAAGAGAGCCCAGAGCCCGCACCAGCCGCTAAGCAAATTACATAGCTAGAAAAACAATAGCTTTTTATATATTGACCTTGTACGTTGGGGACTTGCTAAACTTAACTTCCTATTTCTGGTGGTTTCTTTGTAGATGCCTTAAGATTTTCTTCATAAGTAACATGTTTTCTATAAATAGCAACCATTTTTACTTTTTAATCTTTATGACTTTTATTATTTTTTTCCTTCTACATTTGCTAAGTTATTTCAGTAAAATTTTGAATACAAGTAGGAAAAATATATATACTTTTCCTGTTCCTAGTTTAGTAGGAAAGCGTTAGGTATGCTTGTTAGCTGAAGGGTTTTTGTAAAAGCCTTTTATCACGTTAAGAAAATTCCTATGAATGTATACTTTGCTGAGAGACTTTTTTTTAAGGATGTTAAGTTTTGTTAATTGTTTTCCACAGCTGTAAAGATAGTCATATGGCCTTTCTCCTCTTAATATGATGAATTACATTGATTTACTATTTTTGAATGTTAAACCAACCTTGAATTCCAGTGACAAACCACACTTGGTTATGTATACATTATAAATTTTAAAAATTTTATTTGCTAAATTTTTTTAAATGTTTATATCTATTCCCGTGAGGGATGTTAATCTGTAATTTGCTTTTATTGTTAGGTTTGGGTATTAGCAAATTACAAATTAACATCTCTCATGTATATATGTGTAAGTTTTGTCTTTGTTTTCTGAAAGTTTGTGTTAACAAAGGTATCATAGCTTTCTTATGTGTTTGACAGAATTCACCAGGAAACATGCATATGGAGCTGAGTTTTCTTCCTGGAAAAGTTTTATAGTCCCTTATTATCCTCTAATTTTTGAAAGATATATAGACGTGCTCCCCCTTTTTTATGCCTAATGTTGGTAGTTTCAGTTCCCTCTGATTATTACAAATGTGAAAATCAGTCTTGCTAGAGATTCCATTTTATTAATTTTTCTTGAATATTCAAATTTTACCTTTGTTATCTTAATTCTTTCCTTATTCCTATTTAATTTGGACTTAATATGCTCTTTTTGCCTATTAATATGGAAACAAATTATTATGTTTTATTTCAGGTTAATGTGAGGGTACAAACAACCAGCTCACAATATTTGAATTTGTTAGGTAGAGTCCCTCTTGTAGTTGTCCTGCACCCAAGAAACAAATTATTTTACATCTTTCTTATTTTTTAAAATATAAGAACTTAAAGCTACAACATTCCCTGAAGCACTGCTTTATCTGTATCCCGCAAAATTTTATTTACTGTATTTTAATTTAGTTGAAGATACTTTCTAATTTTATTATTTCATCTTTGGTCAGTTGGTTAAATAAAAGTGTTTTGCTTAATTTTCACATATGAAGATTTTTAAGAAATCTTATTGTTATTGGTTTCTAAGACATTTTTTGTCTCAGCATATTCCTATCTCATGAACATTTAATTCCATGTGCACTTGAAAAAAATGTGTATTCAGCACTTTTCTTCAGTACAGTATTTACAGTTGTCAATTAGGCCAAGTTAAATCTTCCATACTCTTGTTTTTTTATCTACTTGTTTTAATAATTTCTGAAAAAAGGTATTAAAATCCTCTATTATGATTGTAATTTGTCTATTTATTGCTTTAGTTTCATCAGTTTTTGTCTCCTTTATTTTGAGGTTCTGCTAAGTGCATAAACATTTTAAAAATTTATGTATCTTCCAACAAATTGATCTTTTCATTACTGGGACATGTTTTCCTTTATAACCAGCAGTAATTCTTATCTAAGTCTAATTTGTCTGGTATTAATTTAACCATGCCATCTTTTCTATACTTAGAATGATCACCATCCTGGTTTGCCAAACACTATCCTATTTTTTGCATTAAAAACTTCACATTCTGGAAAACCCTTCAATCCTGAGCAAAATGGATAAGCTAGTCAGCCTAATTATCTAGTACTTGCATGCTGTATCTTTTGTATTATTTTACTTTCACCAAATCTATGTCTTTAGAGAGTGCCTTGTTTAGACTGCATAGTTAAACTTGCTTTTTTTCCCCCAGTCAATGGAGTATTTAGTCCAGCATACTTGATATATAATTATTTACATGATTGGGTTCGAATCTACCTAGGATAGAAAAGTCCCAGGTGTTTGTTCCCCATGCCTACTTACATTTGCAGTGACACTTTTTTTTTTTTTGGATACAGACTCTCACTTTGTTGCTCTGGGTAGAGTGTTGGCATCCTAGCTCACAGCAACCTCAAACACTTGGGCTCAAGCAATCCTCTTGCCTCAGCCTCCTAAGTATCTGGGACTACAGGCCCTCACCACAATGCCTACCAAGTTTTACTATTTTTAGTAGAGATGGGGTCTCACTCTTGCTCAGGCTGGTCTCAAACTCCTGGGCTCAAGCAATCCTCCTGCCTCAGCCTCCCAGAGCATCAGGATTGCAGGCATGAGCCACTGCACAGAGCCCTGACAGACACTTTTCAAACTTTACCTATTCTGGTAAATGTATAGCAGTATCTCCCTAATGTTTTAATATCCATTCCCCTAATAACTAATAATATTGAGCACTTTTTTTCTGTACTTAAAGAACATTTTCTAATCTTCTTTTGTAAAAAGATCAATACCTCTTCCAAGGGTTGCTTTAAGAATATTTTTAAAACTTGCGTAAAGCATACTGTTCACATGCAATATCAAGTCTATTTCTATTGTCATTGTTACTAGCATGGCTCTCCGGTGTGGTAGATGTTATGTCTTTTCTAAACCACTTTAATCCACGCACAGCTTTTTTCTAATTCCTTCAGTTTTTACAGGACATGTCCACTAGTCTGTTAAGGAAAGTACTTTTACTAAAGGTCTAGGGTCATGGTATGAAATGACAGCATCACACAATAAAGACAATAGCTACTTCAGCCCATCAAGAGAACAGCTACACATGCATAATTAATTCACTAATAATCCAAAATCTGACAAATTCCAGTCACATAAAACTCATAGGTTTTCAAATATGTTTAGATGTCATCATTGTGAAGATGTATTTATCAAGCAAAGAGGATAGAACATGGCATTTAACAATTTTTTGGCTGAATTTATTACTTTTAAAAATTCAGACATATGGTATGTGAACCTCCATTTGTACTCTTGCAAATGTTGTGCTCATTAAAAATATTAGCAACAAGCCTGGCCAGGTCCCTGAAAAATGCAAAACCAACTGTTTTCTGGAAAAATCTACTTTTAAGGCAAGCCTCGGGCAGGACACAATCATAAGAGGGACTTTATCTAACAAATGCAGTCCGTGTAACCTAAATCTTTGTACCCTCAATGAATCCCAAACAAAAAAGTCAAGCCTCAAGTCATTCTTATAGGTAAAGTTCTAAGGATCATATCACAAGGAGGAAAGTCACTAGGCACAAGAGGAAATAGTCTGTCATGATTGAGACACAGCAGAAAACAGACACTTGCAATCTGACTGGCTAAGATTTAAAATAATGGGATTATTGGGTATAATATAATTATTTTAATATGGTTATAGTTAGGAAGTTAACAGATTAAAGAGACAAAAAGCATCAACATCTATCAGCATTGCAGAAGGAACTAGCTGACAGAAGAGGGAATGGCAGTATATGCATATGTGTGAATTTGACATATGGCAAAGGGACAATGTACCTCACTTTTTAAAAAATAGACTACTCATCAAGGTGTGCCAGAATAATTTTTGGGGTACCATATGGAAAAATAGGAACCTGAATCTTTATTTCAAAACATACTAAAATAGATATACACACATGTGTATATACATGTAATTATATATATATGTGTTATGCCTGTGTATATACCAAAAGCATTTCTTCTTGTTTTAATACTATACATTTAATACTAAAAAATCTGTTAAGTCTATAAAACCCAAGACCCTTTTCTTGATGCTGGGGGGGGAGGGCAGAATCAGTTTCACTTATTTTTTTTAACATATATGCTCTTTGGTTCCTGAGAAGCTTGAAGATCAAAGTGTTACTTAACAAACAGGGAAAACTTGCCCATCAGTTAAAGACACTTCCCAAAATATAGACTCCTATTTTACGATCACTTAGGAAGAAAAATAACTAGGAAATGAGGAAAAGAAAGTCTGGCAAGTCCTCATAGACTCTATAGAATAAACAAAGACATGCTCCCTCCAGAAGACACTCCAGGTTGTCAGGAAAGGTCCTGATTGCTCAGAGCCTCAGAGAGTTAGTGCTAGGACAGAGGGTGGCTTTCTTCAAGACCAGGTGTCACAGTTCTATGGAAACCTGAGGAAGTTCAAAAGTCTGTTAAGGTGACTTAAAGTTTAAAATAACTTCATTGTTAAATACATTTCACTTACCCTCCTAATCCATGGACTGCCTTTTTTCCTCTTCTTATTCAATATCTAACATTTCTTTGTTAAATTTGATCTGACACTAGAAAAAAATTTAGACTTATAGACAGGAAAAGATATGACCAGCACATTTGCAAACAGATTAGCATTGGACTCATGAGACTCTCCTGGTTAAATTAAGCTAGTTATTAATCTCAAACATAAAATACTCCTTGCCTTCATAAGAATAGATTATTAAAACCTTTTTTTTTTTTTTTTTTTTTTTTTTTTGCTGTCATGCTTACTGGCTTTGGGAGGAATAAAGGTAACAGACTCATTTAGAAAACTGAAAAAATACAGAAAAGTAAAAAGAAAACAATGAAAATTACAATCCTTCTACCAAGGGTAATAACCCTTTTAAAAATCTATTTCCTTTCTTTTCTCTATACATATGCATTCATAGTCTTAGAAAATTCAGTAAAACAAACACTGTCATGTTGGGTTTTTTTTTTTTAATTTGACGTCAGTGCATTTAGCATCTTTTAAACCTCTTGAAAAACTCTTTAAATCTCTACAAATATATTCCATTATTTATGTTTCTTAATTTTTAAGTGGGTTCATTTTTTTGTTGTTTTGTTTGAATGCCTTAAGGATTTACTTACAACAGCACAATTAATTGGTTGCAGGTTAAAAAATCTTAAGTCTTTTGGTAAACAATATTGCTTTCCAGAATGATTATACTAGTTTTCATCTCCACAACAGTGTTGGAGAGTTTAGAGCTATCTATGTATAGTCTTCTTCGTAAAATTTTATCCTCTGAATATATTTTTAAATTTTTCGTTCAGTGTAACAGGTGAACGTTTCTTATTTCTTTAATGTTTGTGACAGTTCCTACTGGGGTTTCTGAATTATTTTTATGTCCACTCCAGACTTCCTCACACTTCTGGCTAGCTCTCCTTTCTGCATCCACACAACCTTCCTTTCATTTCTTTCCAATGTAAATTCAGACTCAGAGCTCTATCTTCCCAATGACTCCATCTGTCCATAAAATGCCCTCATACAAAAACACTCAGGCAGAGGATAGGGCCTTTAATACCTAGAGATGGGGGTGTTCATGGTTCAAACGGCTCCCTTTATTTGCACTGGCAAGACAGAACTAAGCCAGGTGGAACAGATTTCAACTCAGTGGTGTACTGGAGCACACCTCTACCTTTCCCCCAAACCAATCAGGCACTTCTTTTCTTAATAGCATGTTCACTAATGTCACTTTGATTGCTTAAAATTGGCCAAGGTGAGAGAATTTGCAGCATGGAAATCAGCAAATGCGACAAATTAAAGCTCCTCCAGTGCTTCTCACCCCCCACCCACTGCCAGTTGTTATACACTTAACAGTACTCTACTCCTTCCATTTCTGGCTACTGCTGATAAAGTAACATCAGACTAAACTTCTTGCTGCTAACACCTAGAAAATCTGTGTAAAATATTTTTTGTATGTTTGTTTGAAGGAGTTAAACATGACAACGGCAACCAAGATTTGCAGGTCTAAGATCCTAGAGAGAAAGAAGTGCTGAGAAGTGAGCCTGACTTTAGGCACCGCTCCCCTGGGGCACCTGCTGATTCCTCAGCAGCATGTGAGCCGCTAAGCATAAAGTCATGGCCAGCAGGCAGAGGAGCTGAGCAGAGTGTTCAGCAGTCTCAGGGGCTGGAGAGAGAAAAATCTGAGTTTTTGAGGACCTATCAAAGAGGATAGTCCCTGATAAACACTGAGGATATCATTTGGGATTTCTGAAGGACAATATTCCAAGAATAAAGATAACAGGAGACACCCACGCTTCAAAAAGAATAAAGCTTGACTCTGATTTAGATAAATCTCAGACTAAGTAAGGTAAGCTTCCTCACCCTAAGTGCCTGCCAGTCACAAAAGTAAATCCTCTCTGGAGGGCTCGTGGTATCACCACTAACAATAATACCTAGGAATAAATCTCAAGATGTGCAAAACTACAAGAAAATTGTAGGTCTAAATGTAAAAGGCAACAATAAAGTTGCTAGCAGGTATCACTGAAAACCTTCGTGATGTTAGAAGTACTCCAAAACACATATCCAAGAATGTCCATAGTAGTATTATTTCTCATATCCAAAAACCAGAAATAATTCAAATATTCTAGTAGAATGGCATAGAAATAAAGTATGGCATATTCATTTAGTAGAGTACTATGCCACAACATAAAAGCACAAACTACTGCTAAACACAACAGCCGGGATGAATTTCACATATTGTGGAGCCTAAGAACCCAGGTGCGAAAGAGTACACACGGTACGATTCCATTTATGTAAAGTTTGAAACAGATCGAAAATAACAATGTTAAAGTTTAGCAGGAGAGTGACAATGTGAAAAGTTTCACGTGCTTTTGAACCATTTATACATCTTTTATGAATTCTTAGTTTGTCAAGTGAGTTTTGAATTAGATTTGTCTGTCCCTTGCAGCATGGAGTCCTATCTCGTTGAGAAGGTGTTTCTCCTCTGAGAAGAGTTTCAGTGCTACTCCTCCTGGTGATCCTTTAATAGACATTATATGACATTCATACAGAGAAGTGGACAGGTCACAAGTAGACTGGCCATTCTATTCTCACCGCAACAAATCTATGTAGCATGACCCAGATCAAGGAAAAGACATCGGTAGTCTCAGGAAGCCCTCTGTACCCTGCTAAACAAGGTACTATACGGCCCAGCAATTTCATTCCTAGGTACATACTCAAGATAAATGAAGAAGTCAGCCCATACAAAAACTTACATATTAACATTCAATTATCACTATTCGTCACAGCCACAATTGAATACTAACCAAATTTCTATCAACTGCTGATGGATAAGTAAAATGTGATACATCCACACAAAAGAATAGTACTTGGCAATAAAAAGAACGAAGCACTGATGCAAGTTACAGCATGGATGAACCTTGAAAATATTATGCCACATAAAAGAAGCTAGCCACAAAAAAACCACATATCCACATTGATATGGAATGTCCAAAACATATTGAGACAAAAAGTAAATTAGTGGTTGCAGTGGCCTAGGGCCCAGGGCAGGCGGAGGCAAGGTCAGGAAGGGGCAGTTCAGAAGGAATGGGGAGTGACTGCTGTGGAAAATGGGCCTTCTTTTTGGAGTGATGAAAATATTCTAAAATACTCTCTCCTAGGTAGGGTTGGTTGTCCTTTCCCACCTTTGGGTGATTGACAGGTCGGGGTTATATAACAGTTTCCTTTCTAAGCATGCATCTTCCCAGAGTCCTTCGCGAAAAACCCACTGCGGGTCTAAACCACAATGCTAATTAGTTGGTAATGGGCCTCAGGTCAGTTTAGGGGGACTAGGAGCTCCTCACTGGCCAGGGAAAAGCCTCTGGCTGCTACGATCATATATTGTGGTTTCTTTCTGCACTCTGATTGGTACCCACTCTGCACTATCAGCCACTTCCTGGGCTCGCCCTTCTCCCCAGTACCTGATTTCATTCTCTTATATGCCTTCTGGGGTGTCAGTTTCACATTCGGACTCTGCAGTGTCACTGCCCTAGCAATTCCAGGCATGCCCATCTTGTTAGCAAACAGCCAGAGCCATTCCAGAACACATATGTTCTTTTTCACAACATCCAGAGTTGGACAAAGAAAGTTTCTCTTTCACAGAAGCCCCAGAAAATTATCTGCTTGTATTTTATCAATGTTTCCTTGGGTTCCTTCTATTCCATGGCTAGTTGGCTAATGGAACAAATGGTAGTCACAGGTCAGTCCTACCCAAACTATATGGCTGAAAGAAACCTGAGGCTTTGCTACCAGAAATAAGGAGCTAAAGATAGGGAGTTAACATCAACTCCAGTTATACAGACCAGAAAAGCAGTCAGGGTTGTTATGGAGAGCAGGAGAAACATTTCTAAATGTACATATTGCCTTCATTTAATTAAACACTGAGACACATTTATAATTGTAGCACCTAACACATAAATGGGTCCATCTTAGGTTGTCAAACAATTTTGAGCAAATGAACCAATAAGCCAACAGCAAACAATTAAACAAGAAATAAATGGCAAGTTGGCTGTGTTATTGGTAAAGAACCTTCCTTCTGTCTCCTGCTGGTCTCTCTCTGTGGTTATTCATCATTACCCAGGTAAAACACTCGAAGGATTAAAAAAACAAACCCAGGAGATGAAGGCTTCAAATCTTTGTATGCTAGCACTGAAAAGAACTCTGATGACAAAAACCTCAGTTGAAGAAGTTTGTTATCACTGACTATGAAAGGATTTAGAGATTCTTGGTTGGTTTCAACTACTAGGTTAATATAACAGAGATGTTTGCACTATATCAAAGCAAAAATTACGTCTCTTAATAATCCTATTTCCAAAACCAGTGTAGACACTAGTTCCAGAGGTTCCTAAGAAGAGTTACTGATAATCCTACCCTACTTCCTAAGCCAATAGAGGCACACATCTTGTTTTATTGTGTTCCACCTTAATACACCTCACAGATAATGTGGTTCTTACAGATGGAAGGTTTGTTGCAATCCTATGGCCCAACAAACTATAAGCACCATTTTTCCAACCATGGTACTCACTTTATTTCTTCATGTCACCTTTTGGTAATTCTTTCAATATTTCCAACTTTTCCATTATTATTACTATATCTTTTATGGTGCTCTGTGTTGCATGTCACTATTGTAATTTTTTGAGGGTGCAGTTCACGCAAGAAGACAGCAAACTCAAACCATAAGTGCATGTGTCCTAACTGCTCCACTGACCCGCTATTCACCACCTCTCTCCCAGTTGGACCCCCACCCCTAGTCTCTGAGAGAGGAGCCAATCAACTTCCCAAAAGATCAAATTCCTAAAAATGTAATTCTAGAAAAAATTATTTTACAAATTCTTTAAAAAGATATTTGGTGCATTTTTAAATGGAGGTTTGAGAAACATAAAACACTTTACACAGTAAAATAGGCAATATGAATAAACACTCAAGAGTACTAACAACAGTCACATAGTTATAACAGAGCAGATGAACAGTATTCACAAAGAAAGATCAAAGAGAAAGATGCATAAGCACGTATCATAAAGGTCTGTAATTAGGTACACCCACCTTCATAACTGAAGTCGTCTGAAATACCATGATGAGCAACCTAATTCCTTCAACAAGACTGCAAGACTGATCAAAACTTGTCATGGACCACCACCACATATACAGTCACCCAAAGAACATGACCTTAAAAAATTGTATCTTTCACAAATGCAAATGTCCAAACAGGATGTCTCTTCATTTATTCAGGAAGTCTCATCATTTTTATATATATGCACAATGCTTACACACAAAGTCAATGTCATGGTAATGCACTTTCATGGAGTGAATTTTGCCCAAAATATGCATAAAACAAATTAGAATTCTTTAAGCGTCTACACAATTTATACCTCCAATGTTGGAAAAGATACAAATGTGAAATACATAGCATAGCAAAGTAAATTATAAAAAATAATGCTGACAATTTAAAATAGTGAAAAAAACTAAAAAGAAAAAGGGAACATAGAAAAAACTAAAAAGAAAATTCAATATATGATAAAGAGTATTTTAGAGCTAGATTGTGGACAATGATCATTATGTTTTGAAGTGTTAATGAATAGCTGCTTTTTTCTCTTAGGCCATGGCTATCATCAGAAAATACATTCACATTCATGTTCTACGTGGTGCTACTCTCTTTGTAATTCTTCTGAATTTCAATCAATATACACCTATGTGAGCATTCTCTGGCAAATTTTCCAATCTTCTGTGCTGTGCTTCTATGTTGTATGCAGACATCCATTCCCAATATACTCGTATATAGACCACAAATTTGGCAGAAACAATGATGGTGATCTAACAGCAACACCACTGGGTACCCTCTTACACTACCATGCGCATTCTTATTTTCAAACCAGTCTGTATGCATGATGTAACCATCCTGCACACAACTGTTGGATGCACTAGTCCTGTCAACAGACTTGGTTTTCAGAATTTCAATGTTTGGATTTTAATCTTTTGAGATTGTAATTTGGGAGATTTTATTGTAGTCAGACTAATATGAGGGTTCAAATGATTAGGTTATGTTGTTTGTGTTTCTAAGGTAAAGTTCAAGTTATAGTTGAGCCCATGTAGGATGTGTGCTGCATACCCTTATTGTGTCACATTTCTTTCCTCCCCTCTCCCCCTACTTGAATATGTTTGTGTTATTCTCTCATGCAGGCATGTAGTTTTCTATGGTTTCATATTAGTATTGAGTACATTAGATACTTGCTTTTCCATTCTTGTGGTACTTTACTAAGAAGAATGTGTTTCAACTTCATTCCAGGCTAATACTAAAGATGTGAAGTCTCCATCTTTTTGTATGGCTTAAATAGTATTCCATGGTATATTTATACACCACAGTTTAGTAATCTTTTCCTGGGTTGATGGGCACTTAGGTTGTTTCCACCTCTTGGTGATTGTAAATTGAGATGTGATCAACAGTCCTAGTGCAGATGTCCTTATGATAAAATGATTTTTTTTTCTTTTGGGTAGATGCCTAGTAATGTGATTGTGAGATCAAATAGAAGGTCTAATTTGAGTTCTTTGAGGATTCTATATAGTTCTTTCCAAAGAGGCTGTCTTAGTTTGCAGTCCTACCAACAGTGTAAAGGTGTTTCCTTCTCTCCACATCCGCACCAGCATCTGCAGCTTTGGGACTTTGTGATGTGGACTATTCTGACTAGGGTTAGATGATATCTCAGGGTAGTTTTGATTTGTATTTCTCTGATGATTAATGACAATGAGGATTTTTCATGTATTTGTTGGCTATTGTTTGTCTTCTTCAGAGAAGTTTCTGTTTAAGTCTCTTATAAATGGGATTGTTTGCTCATTCCTTGTTGATTAATTTGAATTCTGTATAGATTCCAGTTATCAGCCCTTTTTCAGATTCATAGTATCCAAATATCTTCTCTCATTCTAAAGGTTGTCTATTTGCTTTACTTGTTGTATCCTTAGATATCAGAAATTTTGATGCTTAGAGATTTCAACATTCAGGCTTATGGTTTTCAGGATTATGTCTGTGGAGACTGTGGTACACACCTCCAGAGGCACAAGAATATTGAAATGTGGCCAGTTAAAAATCCTACAATGGTCTCTGAAGTGTACAAATGAAAGGAAGAGTTGTGTATCTCTTATCTCAAATCAAAAGCTAGAAACGATTAAGCCTAATGAGGAAGTCATGTTGAAAGTCAAGACAAGTTAGAAGCCAGCCCTCTTGTACCACATGGTTAACCAAGTTGTGAATGCAAAGGAAAAGTTCTTGATGAAATTTAAAGTGCTACTCCAGTCAACACACAAATGGTAAGAAATCAAAACAGTCTTTCTGCTGATATGGAGAAAATTTGAGTAATCTGGATAAAAAATAAAACCAGCCACAACCACCTTTTATACCAAATCCTAATTCAGAACAAGGATCTTTCTTTAATTCTGTGAAGATTGAGATAGGTCAGAAAGCTTGGAAGAAAAGCTGGAGGCTAGCAGAAGAGGGCTCATGAGGTTTAAGGAAAGAAGCCATGTCCATAACATAAAAGTTCAAAGTGAAGCAGTAAGTGCTGATGTACAAGCTGCAGGAAGTAATCCAGAAGTCTAGCTAAGATCTTGATAAAGGCGGCTACACTAGACAACACATTCTCAAGGCAGATAAAATAGTCATACTGAAAAAAGATGCCATCTAGGACTTCCATAACTAAAGAGAAGAAAATACATTGCTTCAAAGCTTCAAAGGACAGGCTGACTCTCATGTTAGGGGCTAACACAGCTTGTGACCTAAGTTGAAGCCAGTTTGGCCAGGGCCAGGTTTGAACCTGCCACCCTCGGTATATGGGGCCAGCACCCTACCCACTGAGCCACAGGTGCCTCCCCATCATGAATTAATTTTTGTGAGTGGTGAGAGGTGCAGATTCTGTTTCAATATTTTTAACAAAAGTATGCGTATTTTTTATGTAAAATGCTATTTCACAAACAATAGACTCCCATACAGTATAAACATAACTTTTATGTGTACTGGACAACAACAACAAAAAAAAAAAATGATGTGACTCACTTTATTGTGCTATTCTTCAAATCACAGTGGTCTAGAATCAAACATGCAATATCTCTGAGGTATGTTATACTTAGTTTCTAACCTATTCACTAGTTTTAAATATAGTCAAATATTACCTTCAGCCCAAGCCACCAAATGTATATTAAGTAACATGAAAGACAGAAGATCAAAACTATGTCTATCATTAGAATCCTGATCAAGAGCAGGTGTGCTCAACAATTTCTATTTTGACCTTCACTTAAGCCTGGAAGGTAAGTTTGGCAGATATTGTTAACCTCATTTTACAGATTAGAAAACGTAGGCTCAGAAGGTTTTTGCCCTACTTTTGAGTTGGTGACCAGGTGGAAACTGACACACTGTCTGCTGATTCTTTATATCTGAGTGTTGCCACTAAACTCCCACCCACTCTCATGACCACTAAAATGTTTTCCCTAAATTTGAAGATATATTTACAATAGTCCGTCCACACTTTTGCTTGATTAATGACTAAGGAACATAAAGTTATATTGTAAAATCACATCAAACATGTCCATGTCACAATTCTACACATTTTTTTAACTACTGACAGACTCATTGATGTGATCTTAAGCCATGAAACACAAATAACTAATTAATCGTCTACCTACCATTCAAATTCATGTCCATGAACTCTTTTGTCCCTTACCCTAGCCATCGGAGCTTTAGTCTTTGCAATAAAAATAGAGTGAAACATTTATAAATCTAAGGGCACATTTTGAGTGAACCCAAACATTGTGTATGATAAATTGAGTTTTATTCTTCAAGTAATGAGCAAACTTTGTTTAAAAAAAAAAACTCACTGTGTTACTGATAATCAAAAATGGATTTACTTACCTGGGTAATTTTAATTAGTTTGCTGCCACTCTAAAGACTTTTGGGCAAACAGGATTTTTTTCTAATACCTGTAATGCATACAAGCGTTAAATCAAAGCTGACTCCTGCCAAATCTAATTCTAAGAGCCCTGGAGTAAAATCAAGATAAAATAATTTACACCACAACCACAGCATCAAAATAGAAAGAAGTCTGTGAATAGTTTAATAGCTACTGCCAGAATTTAAGATTTTTCTAAGTATTCCCACATTTATTATATTTCTGCTGCTGTTAGCCTGTCCAAAAGGATTATTATTTCTAAAGCACATCAATTTAACAAGCATATAAGAAAGATAAAGGGGAATCTACAACAATGAAAAAGGAGGTAACTTCTTGATGAAGAAATTATCGGTTTTCTTTTTACATAGGCATCCAATGCTGTTATAAGATTGCTATTTAATAACTAAAAAGTGAAGAAAACTATCAGACTTATCAGGAACAATGTCTCAACATTAGGGGAGAACAGGACAGGGGATTAGAGCCATTGTCATGCGCTCTCAGCTCTGCACTCACCTGTACACCTGAAGTTCTCTCCATGTCACAGGCGAGAGCATCTCTAGACACAGAATGATAAATAAAATGACCTACCCAACCTAATATGTTAAAAGACCATAAGAAGGAGTAACACAAATATGCAGTTATCAAATTCAGGCAGAGAACATTTGGGAAGTTGGAACTGACTTTTGAAAACATGAGCAGACAGAAGTGAGAGAGAAAGAGACTGAACAAAATCAGGCAAGCCCAACTTACTCCTGTGATGGCAGATACTACCTAGAGATGCAAATATTGTTATTCCCTCATCCCACTATCAAAAAAAAAAAACTGCTAATACTGAAGTTTCCCAAATGCCAAATAGTATTTATAATTGATGGACGCGAATTATGTAAAAGTCAAAATCCCAATCAACGATTTAGAGACTGGAGTCAAAAGACCTCAGTTCTAGTCTGCCAATCCCAGCTCTTAACTGTTCAAACCATGAAGTGTCTTTTTAGATTTCCCTGATCAGAAAAATTAAAGACAATTATTAGTGTTACCAGAGTCCCCTCTCTCAATAGTCCACATGCCCCTGAAGATCCAGACCAATCCAGAGAAGGCGGAGAGAGTTCTTAATCGCAGAACATCAAGATGTTGGGCTGGATGCCATAGAAGTGTGCTACATTCTGTTCTAAGAGTGACCCAGAAAAACCAATTGTCACAAAGATTTCATATATCCCAATTTTCTAGTATCTTCTCAAAGGGCAGAGGGTGTTGAGCTTCCTGGGGCCTCCTCTCCTCAACCTATAGTCCCGAAAATGGGTCACCTTGTGATGATTGATATCGACTATCAACTTGACTGAACTAAGGGATGCTCAGGTAGCTGGTAAAATATTATTTATTCTCAATCACTGGATTAATTATTCTCAATACTCAGGAGGACATGATTCTATCCCTCTTCTGCTTTGATTTGGCACTAGGTTAGAATGATTGAGTTGCTCCAGGTGTGTGGTGAGGGTGTTTCCAAAGGAGGCTGGCATTGAGGGAGTGGACTGAGGAGAGAATATTCACCTTCAGTATGGGCATGTGGGCAGGCACCACGCAATCAGCTGGGGCCCTAGACAAAACAAAAAGGTAGAGGAAATGTGGATTCCTACTCTTTCTCTGTGTCTTCCAGAGCCTGGACACCCTTTTTCTCCTATCCCTGGTGTCAGAACTCTAGATTCTCTGGTTTTTGGAGTCTGGGACTGACATAAGCAAGCCCTCCCCTCCAGTCTCTTAGGACTTTGGCCTCAGACTGACAGGGACACCATCACCACCGGCTTTACTGATTCTGAAGTCTTTGGACTTGAACCGAGCCATGCAGCCAACTTCTCTGATTCTCCAGCTTGCAGATGACACATTGTGGGACTTTAGCCTCCATAACCAGGTGATTCAGTCCCCTAATAAATCCCTTCTCACATGTCTCTGTCTACATATGCCCTATCAGTTCTCCCTCTCTCTGGAAAACCCTGACTAAAATAGTATCTATCCATTCCCTGTGTCCCTGTGTCCCATGGCCTCAAAATATTTGAAATTCTTGGTTATTCTTTCAGAGTCTACCATTAAACATCACAAATTGTAGGACGGAGAACACTGGGTAGCTCTCAAAAGGACCATAAAAATACAAAATGTAGAAAATATTCTCAAGCCCTTCAGTAAAGGGCTTCAGTCAACAACCCATGAAGGCTGATATTCATATTGAGCTTTGGTTAGAAAAAAACAAAAAGAGAGAGAGAAACAATTTTAACATGATCTACCCTCTAGTTTGAATATAAACCTCCTTACATTAGGTTTTCCTTTTTATTAATATGTTTAGTTGAAAAATAATTGTATGCATTTATTGTTATTTTGAAATATACAGTAGTTATCAGCTATAGTCAACCTGCTATGCAATAGGTAGTATGCAATAACAAAACTTATTCTTCTTGTCTACCTGAAATTCATCTACTGAATACTTAGGCTGGTTTCATATCTTGACTATTGTGAATAATGCTGCAGTAAGTACAGCTATCCTTTGACATGTTGATGTCAATTCCTTTGGATGTATTCTCAGAAGTGGGATAAAAGGATCATATAGTAGTTCTAGTGTATTTTTAGTTTATTGAGGAAATACTCCATGCTGTTTTCCATATGGCTATCCTAATTTACATTTCCATCAACAGGATCAACAGGATGCATTTTGTCTGCGTCCTGGAGAACAATTATCCTTTGTCTTTTTGTTAAAAGCCATATGAGGTGATATTTCCTTGTGGTTTTACTTCTCATTTCCCTAATGATGAGTGATGCTGAGTTTTTCATATTCCTGTTGGCCATTTGTGTGTCTTCATTTGAAATAAATATGTCTGTGCTGGATCTTTTGTTCATTTTTTTAATTATTTTTTCTCTTGCTACTTTCTTGAGTTCCATATGTATTTTGGATATTAACCCTGTGTCAGAAGTATAGTTTGAAATGTTTTCTCCTGTTTTGTGTGTTATCTCTCACTTTGCCTGCTGTGCAGGCGTTTGGGGGGGGGGGTTAATTTCAGGTTACCGTGAGGGTGCAGACAACCAAGTCAAAACATGTGATTTTGTTAGTCCCTCTTGTGGTGTGCAGGAGGTTTTTAGTTTCATGCAGTCTCATTTGTCTATTTTTGCTTTTGTTAACTGTGCTTTCAAGGTCATATCCACAAAATCTCCTTATTAAACTTCTTATAAGCAATTAAAATGTATTTTGTAAGATTGTATCAGATTACATAATGGAAGTAAAAAGCATACCAAAAACTATTAAGTTTTTAAATTATCAATTTGCATTAATTAGGGAACATATAACAGTATAGAACATAAGTCAGTGAGCAATCTTCCCAGCTGATAAAGTATGAAGTAACGTCTCTAATTTCTAGCCAGGTACCAATGTACACAAATCTTACTTTCTGGTGCTAGTAGGACATAAAACTCTTCCATAGAAGATAAATTGCAAATATAGTGAGCTCTTCATCCATAAGAAAATATATTATATCCAAACAGAATGATGTCTGATCAAGTTATCATTGCAATATGACTTCAGAGAGAATATTTGATACTTCTAAGAGGAAAAAAAAAGGCTTCAAGTCAACATAAAACTCACATATAATACAAAATTATTTACAAAAACGTTTAATTTCTTAGTGTAGATAATTGATGTATCCAAACCAAATCTAATGACATATAGAAAAATCATAATAAGTTGGATTTATTCCAGGAATGCAATGAAACTAACCTTATTAACAGAATAAGGTAAAAAAAGAATGACTTTCTCAATAAAATTGCATAAAATATTTTAAAAACTCCAACAAATTAGATATAGAACTTTTTAAATCTGAAATAGGATATCTACCTAAAAAGACCCCAGAATCTATTGTAAATATTCACACATAATGGTGAACTTTTGACAGATTTTGCTCTAAGATTGAGAAAAGAAAGGTCTCTATCACTGAACTAGGAATTCTAACCAATGCAATAAAGCAAAAAAAAAAAAAAAATGACAGGAGTATCAAAAAAGAAGAAATAAAGAAACAGAATGGTTGTCACTATTTGGAGATGTTATAAGGTATGAATAGAAAATGTAAAAGTATCTACATAATTTATTGGAATTAAATTTGGCAAGTTTTCTAGATAAAAGGTCAAAATTAAAATTGTAATAATTCTATGTACCAACAAGTAAATAGAAAATAATACATATTTCTTTTTTTTTTTTTTGAGACAGTGTCTCACTTTTTCTCCCCCAGTAGATGTGTTGTGGCATCATAGCTCACAGCAACCTCAAACTCTTGGGCTGAAGTGATTCTCTTGCCTCAGCTTCCTAAGTAGCTGAAGGCAACTGCCACAACACCAAGCTACATTTAGAGAGAAGATCTCACTCTTGCTGAGGATGGTCTCGAACCCATGAGCTCAGGCAATCTACCCACCTCAGCCTCCCAGAGTGTTAGGATTACAGGAGTGAGCCACCATGCCCAGCCTAGATAATATTATTGTGCTTGCATGTTAAAAACTTAAACACCTAGGAATAAATCTAATAATAAATGTACAAGGCCTCTACAGAGAAACCTATAAAATATATTACAGATAAAATGAGTTAATGATGTAAAATGTTAGTTGTCTCCAGCAGGATTTTTTAATTATAGAAACTGACAAATGATTCAAAATTTAATGTGAAAATGCAAGAGACCAAGGCTATCCAAGACAAATTTGAAGAGGTAGATCAAAATTGGATGATTTTTATTACCAGATATGAGATTTATAAATCTTTAGGAATTAAGACAGAATATACAAATAGACCACTGGAGCAGAAGAGAAAGTCCAGAAATAGGCTCACAGTTTTATGGAGGACTGACTCCCTGTCAAGGATGGTACTGTACAGAAATGTGGGGTGGCATTTATTTTTGATAATCAAGTTAAGTAAATTGAATACTCTCATGGGGGAAAATCTAACCCCTTCCTCGTATCATAGTCACAAATTAATTCCAAATGGATTTTAGTTCTAAACATAAAAGTTAAAATAACATATTCTAGATAATAACTTTATAACCTTGGGGTACAGATAGATTTCTGAAAGAGTATACAAAAAGCATTTAAAGAAAACAATTGATAATTAGACCATATTAGAATTAATAAAAATAACTAAAATACACAAAAGAACTTCTTTTTATTAAAATATACTATCAAACAAGTAAAATACAAAACATATAATAGAAAAATATGTATAAAATATATAACCAATAAAGAACTCATATTCAACATACCTAAAGAATGCCTATAGACAGTCCAGTAAAAAATTGAACAAAATACGTGAACATGTACTTTTTGAATGAAGATATCTGGATTTCCAACAATGCTAGTAAAGGTGTTAAACTTTATTGGTCATGAGAGAAATGCAAATTTAAAAATCATTGTGATCACTAAACACCCACCAAAATTACTAACGTAAAAAGACCTAGTAATAGCAAGAACTATAAAGAATTTGGAGCAACTGGAATGCTCATGATTCTGGTATGAAGTTCAAAAACAGTCACAATTGACCTATCGTGTTAAAAATCAGAATATGGTCCCTTTTGGGGGGGAAACATGGAGAGGTGATACTGGGAAAGAACACAGATAGAAGAAGGGGCTTTTGTAGCGTAGTTCCATTACTGGGGTAGTATCATATTTTCAATCCAAATGGTAATTATACACCTGTGTTCACTCTGTGGTACATCATAAAACTACATGCATAACACATGCATATATACTTTAATTATTAAAAGTTGACTTAAAAATGTAAACATCAGTGCTAAGAAGTAGAGGATTATAGTCATCAAAACCAGACTACAATGCAGGCTGACATATTTTCTGAAAGTCTTACAATTTTAAAGTATAATTCAAAAATGAGGACAATATTCCACACCAGTTTCTTCATAAGCTTTTCCAAGCATCTCATAGCTAAGGCCTCCCAGAGTTGTTTTGCCTTTAACATAAAGCTAAGAAATCCGGCAACTGTGGAAGTCTGAAGTTAGTCATCTCCTTCAAATGCCCTTCCATACTAAGAATAGCTAGTAGAAGAGAGAAGGCAGGGAGGGCAGCTAAATCTCAGCATAGGAAGGGACCCCTGCAAGTCATTAGTCACCTTGTTCCACACACGAGATGCATCCCGCAGCATTGTGGCAGGTAGTCACTTAGCCTCTCCTTCAACATCTTCAAAGCCAGGAAATTAAGGCAGCCTATTCCCTGGATAAAGAGCTTTTCATATCTGCAAGTCAGCCTTTGGAAAGCTCCAGAATCCACCTCTGTTTAACTCATACCCTTTGGATATGAAAGAATAAACTCTCTTCAAATATCAGCTTTTCAAAAGTAAGAAAAGGGTATCACCCCCTCCAGACGGTTTCTCTTGTTTCTCTTCTTTACACTAAATGTCCCTCAATCCTTCTCGCACTAAATTATTCACTGTCACATTGAGAAAAGAAGCTTTTTTGTTGTTCCTTGAAGGACTTTGAAATCAATTTGATTCCCTTTATCAGAGGTCCAGTGGTGGATAAAATCTAGCCATGGGAGATGAGCACAACCGGGCCAATTTGGCGTATAGGCCGAGCAGGCTGTAGTCTGTTCTACATGATGAGGGGCAGAGAAATTTTCCATACACATAGAAGACATATTCTGTGTTAAGGCATTAAAAATTACTATGAAAAACCAAATGTTAGGCTGTGATCAACATGGACTTCGGAGGAGAACATAGTTACTGAGATTGAATAGAAGGCTGAGAAATCGTTGAGTCAGGTGCAGCAGAGGAGAGTGAAAAGTCAGAAAGTACCTGGATAAGGAAACAACTGAACAGGGAAAACCCAGGAAGGAAGCCACAGTGTGGCCCCTGGGAAGTTGGACTAAGAAGGTATAGACACCTAGAAAGAAAATAAAACTGTCAGAGGAAAAAGAAATAGATCGTTTAGAGAAAGCTAGCTCTTCTCATAGGCATCGATAAGTGATCTTCCTTCCATCAGAAATTCCCTAAACTAGCATATGGCTCAGAAGCAGACAGCTCTTTTGCAATCTCTCTCATAGCTGCACTTCCCTCTTCTTTCCTTTTCATCACTATGCAGTTGGCCCAGCAGAAACTGTGCTTGCCAGTGAGATCTGCCATTCCCCAGCTTCCATGCCAGTGACGAGGTAAGTGGGGAGATCACAGCAGCCCTAATCCACATCCAGCTTCCCCGAGTTTGGCGAGGGAGGGTAGGAGGACTGGGAAGCCCCATTTGGGCTTCAGGCCTCAGTTATGTATTTCAGCAGAATCAAGCCAACATCAAATCCATATGGGAGAGGAGCAGTTATTGGCTCATATGGCTCAGTGCGTCTGTTCTTAATTGGCCACAACCGAAATACAGTAGTAGCAAAGGTAGACAAGTGGCCCCCTTAAATACCAACTGAAGTATATCAGTAAGTTAGATTAGTTCTTTTAAAAGCACTTTCTCCACCCCCCCACTCCGGGAGGGCCTAGAACTGCTTGCCAGAACCGCGCACCCCACGGGCGGCAGAGAGGAACCCCGCCCCAGGGCTCGGGGCAGGTCCAGAACTGATTGCCCGAGCGGCAAGCTTCCCGCGGGCGGCGGGTCGCCGGAGTAGA
>NW_003852403.1:21021885-21059959 GCF_000181295.1 Otolemur garnettii
AAAAAAAAAAAAAAAAAAGCACTTTCTCCCTAAACACGTAAGCAAGATCTTCTGGGGATAATGTGCTGAAACCAAATAAGGGGCTGTATAAGGAAGAGATTTCGGCTTCTGTGGAATTAATTTCATAGATACTATCTAAAGACAGAGACTGCCTAAAATATTTGCAAGGAGGTAAGGAAAAGGGATGTATTATTTTATGTAATGAGGAAGTGGCAGGGTCAGGAGTAGGACAAATGGTGTCTTGCCTCTTGGTCCTAAACTTCTTCTACAATGTGCTTCTGCCTTGCAGACCACTGGCATTTTAGCCCCACCACTGATGGGGGTGATGTGTGCTTCAGGGCCCCCAATATAAGAAGCCAATTCATTCTGATCTGCTCCCGTATAAATACAGAGAAATGAAAAATCCTACTGTTTATCCCACAAATCCTTTGGTTTCTCACACCCATACCTGAGTCCATATGCAATGAATTAAATTAAGAACAACTGTTGATTTACTAGTTGATTCAGAATTTTTTTTTAAATCAACCAGCAACACTTTCTTTACCCAGCTCTCTTCTTAAAAATATAATTATGCTTTAACAAGGGAGACATTAATCGTATCCCTAGGTAATGGATTTTTGAACTTTGTAATATTTATGGCTGCTTCTTCCTATTTAAAGATACTCAGCTCACAAGATTGCAAAGCTAAGTAGAAATGACAATTGCCCATCTTCTATTTTACTGAAAGCCTTTGGAACCTGGAAAGTAATTGGAAATGTTCCCTTTTTTCTCTTTTCTCATTTCTTCTTAAAGAAAAAGAAAATTAGACCAACCATACAAATCAGAAATTTAGAACGAAAAAAAGCATTCAAAATCATTCTGTAACAACCCTGAGGACAATGGCCAGAATAAATCATAGTAATTATTATGCATTTTATATGTATTTTACATTAATCTTTACATCAACCTCATAAGTAGATGCATAGTCCCATTTTTCAGATCAGAAAACTGAGACTCAGGTCACATAACTCTGCTTAGGACACATAGATGCTAAGTGGAAGAAATTAAGGATCAAAATAGATCTGCTTCATCCCCAAGCCAGCACTGCTACCCCTCATGCACTATTATCCTTTTCTTCCTTATTCTAAAAATTTCCTCAGTTAGTCTCACAGGGGTCCTCAAACTTTTTAAACAGGGGGCCAGTTCACTGTCCCTCAGACCATTGGAGGGCCAGACTGCGGGCCCCAGAACGAGTTGGCTGCTAAGCAGGACAGGCAGCGGCGGCAAAAACACCCGGTGGGCTGGATAAACGTCCTAGGCAGGCCGCATGTGGCCCAGAGGCCATAGTTTGAGGACTCCCTCTTCCTTCACAGGACTTCTGATTTTGTTTTATTATCTCATTTATCTTGTTTGCATTCTGTGCTCTCCTACTAAAATAAAAGTTCCTAGAGGAAATTTTGCCTATCAGGTACACTGTTACTCCCAGGCCCTAGCACATAATAGTCAGTCAATCAAATGTTTGTTTGATAGCCAGGTGCGGTAGATCACATCTGCCAAGGCTTGAGGTCAGGAGTTTAAGACCAGCCTGAACAAGACTCCTCTCCTCCCCCACTTGGGCATAGTGTCAGGTGCCTATAGTTCCAATTACTTGGGAGGCTGGGGCAGGATAATTGCTTGACTTTGACAGTGACCTAAGATGATGTCACTGCACTCTACACTAGATGACAGTGTAAGACTCTGCTTCGAAAAAAACTCCAATTTTTTTGTTGTTGATGTAATAAGTATTCATGCTCAAAAAGCTAAATCAGAATCAGAAATAAGGCCAGATAGAATGGCTCATGGCTGTAATCCTAGCACACTAGGAGACGGAGGCCAGGGGATTACTTGAGCTCATGATCAACCTGAGACCAGCCTGAGCAAGATCAAGACCCCGTCCCTACTAAAAATAGAAAAAAGAATTTCCAGGCATTGTGGAGGGCATCTATAGTCCCATCTATTTGTGAGGCTGAAGCAGGAGGATCACTTGAGCCCAGGGGTGTGAGGTTGCTGTGAGCTAGTCTGACTTCATGGCACCCTAGCCTGGGCAACAGACTGTTTTCCAAAAAAAACAGGAAAAAAAGAATCAGAAATATAACCAGAACTCAGAAACCTACTGGCTCCTAGATCAATGCTTATTCCACAGCCACAGTTCCCCATTCACCTGGGCCTAGGGATCCTCTTCCACACACTTTTAAAAGCCAGTGCTGCCAACATTATACCTCTTTACCCACCTTCCTATTAACCTTCTGACCCTAGTCAATCACTCTCTGTGTACTCAAACTGCTCTGGGAAGAGTGAATATATAGAGACATATAAACTCCAATTCCTAGTCCCAAGGGGTTCATAGTTAAGCCAGAAAGACAGCTTGAAATATTCCTTTAAAATGTAACTCCCACTACAAAGAAGCCTGTCCTAAGTATGCAGTGAGCAGCTGTTTGTGACAAAGTTTATCTTCCTGCAGAAATTTCAGTTCCAAGGAAATCTAAAGCCTCGCTAAGGTGGGAAGAAAGGAAGACTCCAATCTGCCAGCTCTGACATCTCCCACACCTGCTGTTAATCACACACCTGCACTCGGGTGTGATTTAGTGGCTCCTGGGATGGGCCATTTCAATTGCTCTCTCTATAGATCACCATCGCAGTTGAATATCCAGGGACCACATTCATCAAAAGCATAATTTGGGAGGAACGTGACTGTTTTCCCAAAGCTGGAGGGATGGCATCAGTGAGAGAAATGGGCAGTGTCTTTGAAGGAAAGTTGGTTATATCTGAGTATAATGGATAATGGTTTGTATTTTACTATTAAACAGAAATCAGCAGCTCCTCGGGTGTGGTTTCAAAAGTATTTACTTTTGGCCACCCATGAAAACAAACAATGCTAACCAGGAATTAAGTAGCTGTCACTGTGGCACATGGAGGGTACCAAAGTTCCCAATACCCAATAGGCCAGAGAGTTAGTTGAATGATGGCACAAGCAAGGTGAGGTGGCAGAGCTTTGTGCTGAGAACCCAGTGAGCTGATGTGGCGGCTTGCTGCCTCTTTGCCTGCCCACCAACTCTTCCCACCCAGGGGCCTCAAGGGAAGCCATGTGGCCCAGGCTGAGACAATTACAGAACCCCCACGCCTCAGCCCCAGTGACTGGCCCCACTAGGTTGATCAGAGCCCTTCTCCAGTATTTGCCTTCTGGAGTAGGAAGGGAAGATTCTCTCCTTCTGCTCTAGTCTTAAGTCATGAGGATGCAACTCAGAGCTTCCTGCAGCTACATGGAAAAGTCTGACCAAGGAAGCCAGCATCTGCAGAGAATCTGGAATAAGAAATAGATACAGAGAAAGAGAGACCAAGAGAGAGTCAATTCCCCAGTTCTAGTCGTAAAAGTTTCCAGAGTTGCCTCTCCCTGTAGTTCTTATGTAAGCTACCTAGAATCCATCCAGTGATTCCTCCCTCCCCCTATTTTTTCTTAAGCAAGTTACAGTTGAATGGCAATACAAGGATGACAACTCAGAAATTAGTGCCCAGAAGTGGGGCAATACCATGATCAACCCTTAAAAATAGAATGGGTTTAACTGATATAAAGTAGAGGCAATGAGGATCACTCCTTTCCTAGCTGAGAAGGCAGAAATTTTCCTTATATGAAAACAAAGCATATGCTAATTATTATCCATTGTATCTTGGCAGACAGATCATGATAATATTTTAGTGGTTTGGAATAAAAATATTAAGAAATGAGAGTATGCTGGATACTTCTTATGGCCTTCAGTCAGGTCTCTCAAGAGGAAACTAAGCCTCGGTCTAAATTGGCATTTCTTATAGTGGATAAGAAAAAAAAAAATAGATATATGGGATTGTTAAAACAGAGGCCCTATCTGTCTGTGGCTAGTGATCCAAAGTGGCTGAGGGTCAGACCACCATGCTGCCTGCAAAACCATCAAAGATGAGTCCTCTGCCCCATAGTAAAGTTATTTCACTGACTAATCACCCAAGCTTCTCCCAAAAAACTCCTGCTGTGCACTTCTCCCAGAGAAAGGGTAGTATTTTTGCCCATCAGGAAGTGCAAATAATTGGGCTATACCAAGGGCCAGACAGCAGAGGAGCTCTGCTTTACCAATTCAGCTCATTGTTTTAACTGCCCTGAGGCAGGGGCCAACAGAGAAGTTATTAAAGAAGCCATAGGAGGATGGGCAAAGTCCCATAGTTTGTTTCTTGGAAATAGAAACTTTAAAGGCACATGTTTCAAACATTGTGATTCAGTAATATTCCTGGTTGGCTACAAGTCAAAATGAACTCAACATTGACATTCAACTAGCTCTTTAAAAGTGGTGTTTTGCTGGAGCAACTCCTAATCTGGAATCCTGTAATTGCTCCATCTCTAAAGCAATCCTTGGGTCCCTATAACCACAATCACAAGGGGGCTTATCAAAGAATATTGCATTTTGTGGACTATCTTTCCATTAGTTGTGACCATGGAGGGAAATTATTAAGGAAAAGAATGCCAAAAACCTAACAGTCACCAGAATAGAAAGTGAAAAACAGATACACCTTACTAGTCCTATTGCATGGAATATGGTATAGTCTCTGGAGCTGTCCCTCTATGTTGCTTATCTTTTTCCAAACAGGAATTTTTATTGTATCTATTCTTCTTTTCCTATATCATTGTCTCTTGAAAGGGTTGGAGATGGTAAAATTAGTTCTAATGCCCACAGGTTTTAGAACTTCAAGCTGCCATATCTTACCTGAGACATAAGTATTCTCCAAGTTCATTTGTGCTGTAACAGAACACCACAGACTGGATAATTTACAAAGAACAGAAATTAATTTCTCACAGTTCTAGAGGCTGGGAAGTCCAAAATCAAAGCACCAGCCGGTTTCTTGTCTGATGACAGTCTGGTCTCCTCTTCCAAGATGGCTCCTTATTGCGGCATCCTCTGAAGGGAAGGCTTGCTGTGTCCTCATGCGACACAAGGCAGAGGGGCCAGACTGCCAGAACACTATGTGAAGCCTTATTAGAGAAGAAGCCCTCACGACCTGATTACCTCTTAACAGCCCCACCTCTTACTACCATCACATTGGCAAGACCTGCATTTTGAAGGAGGACATGTTCAAGCATATTACCCAAGATCCTGAACTTGGTAATGAATGCAGTAGCTGGGTGATAGTTTGGAGCACTTCTATTTCTTTCTTTTTTTTTTTTTTTTTTTTTTGTAGAGACAGAGTCTCACTTTATTTCCCTCAGTAGAGTCCCATGGCATCACACAGCTCACAGCAACCTCCAACTCCTGGGCTTAGGTGATTCTCTTTCCTCAGCCTCCCGAGTAGCTGGGACTCAGTAGTTGAAGCGCCCGCCACCCAGCTGTATTTTTGTTGCAGTTCGGCCAGGGCTGGGTTTGAACCCGCCACCCTCGGTATATGGGGCCTGTGCTCTACCCACTGAGACACAGGCACCACCCTGGAGTACTTCTTTTGAAGAAGGTGAGTATACGTGTGATTATACATGGGTTGACTGCTTTTGTGGGCAGCAGTTGAAATTTTACATGTATACAGAATAAAGTGAGTGTGGATTATAATGTCTGGGGGAATCAATTATGGAACCTCACCCCAGCCATAGAAATTGGTTCATGATGGGACTCAAGCTGGGTCTATCAAAGTTACTGTGTAGGTTCTTTCTGCTGGAGCTTGTGGGAAAGGTTTCTCTTTGTTCTTTGGTTATAATCAGGAAGAATATAACCTCAAAGCTTCTGGAAGGCAGGGTCCCTGGTACCCCTAAAGGAGCATTTGTGCAAAATAGAAAAATGTGCCTCTTCCTCAAATTAATTTATTGATTTTTGATAGGAAAAAAACAAAAACACTTGAGCGCCATCTACTGGAAATTTTCCATAATAAACATAGGAATCTGCTGTCTGTGGTATGATTTATAACCTTAGATGAAGAAGTTGCAGACTGTACCCTGTATGTGGCAGCTCCACTGATAACCAGTCTCCTACTGCCTAGGGAAGTTTGACCCAATGATTCCAACACCTCCAAAAAAGAAGTGGATATCAGAAATCTGAGAAATTCCTGCAGGCTTCAGGTTTGAGGATCCAGTTCCAAAAGTCTCCGATGCTCACCTGGCTCATACATTTCTTTCTTCCCTTCTATAAATAATTCGAAACAATTTGCACTATGTTTTTGTTCCCTTAAGCTAGTAGCTAGTTCAAATCGGAGTTTTGTTCCTTAAAATCAGGAAGTCTTCTGGCAAATATGCTCCATTTTACTCATTACCTAGCCATGTGAACTTAGACTTCTGTAAGCCCACAACTCCTGAGCTATAATTTGAGCAACAATTAAAGGGGGGAAAAGCATAAAATATAAACTTGTTTGAATGGGCTTTTAAAGTGCAATAACTGCATGATGGAAGGAACTCCAGGGTGGCAATGAAAATGAGTATGAGGATGATAATTCAGACAAAGCAAGAGAAATGCAAAATCGATTCCCTTTTTTTTTTTTTTTTTTTTTTTGCTTTTCTGTCTTTCTTCCCAGAATGGGGCAAGGGAACCAGTTAATTTTCAGGAAGAAATAGAAGACAGAGAAGAGGACTCACAAATTCAAGTCAGAATCAAACGGCATAGGAAGGCTCAGCACCCATAGCTCAGTGGTTATGGTGCCAGCCATATACCCCTAAGTTGGTGGGTTTGAACCCGGCCTGGTCCAGTGACATACCAATGACAACTGCAACAAAAAATAGCCAGGTGTTGTAGCTGATGCCTGTAGTCCCAGCCACTCAGGAGGCTGAGGCCAGAGAATTACTTATAGAACACAAGTGTGTTCTATAAACATGAAAATTAGCCCAAGAGTTTGAGGTTGCTGTCAAACACAAACACCACAACACTCTACAGAGAACGACATAGTGAGACTCTGTCTCAAAAAAAAAGGTATAGGAAGATTAACTGTGCCCCTGTGAATAAGAGGATTAGGAATCTGTCCTGACTCTTCCAATAGGAAAAATTTAATATGGATAACCAGGCAAGTAACAAGTGTGTTCTATAAACATGAAAATTAGTCCCTAACCAAAATCAATAAATTAAGTACAAAATCTGAGATATCTGTGTTCATCATCACGGCCTATTTAATCAGCCACCTATTATAAATGGGCCTTAGCATATCAATAAGTTCATGAAAAAAATACTGAGATCATTATCAGGAACAAAGGAGCAAATACAATTAGCTATTACTAACCCAGGTGAAAGTCACCTACAGCTAACCAAATACTTTTAGTGAAGACGACAGTTATCAGTCAAACAAGAAATCTGGTTGAAAACAGAGGGCTCACCATACGGCACAACCTGCTGATTTACTGATTATTGGACATAAGAAGAAACCGGTATTAGGCTTTTCTTCATTGCCACAAAGGAGGCCCGTTTGTTGTCCATGGTGAACGAAGGTATCTTGCTCTGTAAACCTACCTGTCTCTTCCTCAATAAACTTTACTTCATGTTTTAAAGAAAAAGAAGCAGCCAGTATTTTCTGTACTTTGAAACACCAGACTAGACTCTTTCACCAGAATGATCCACTATATTTCATTCTGACCTTTTCCTTATTTTGCCATACCTTAACTAATTCATCTGAACTTGACAGATCAATTAATTAACCAGCAGATCTTTATTAAGACTTACAATTTGCAAAGCCTTGGGCTAGACAGTTTAAGGCCTATGAAAATGAGTAAAGATATGATTCCTGCCCCCAAGAAATGTAAAATCGAGGTAGGGAAGGAAAATACGACATATGGAAGTGAAACCTGCTTAGTTCCTTTATTGGTTCATTCACTCATTGATTCATTCAATATTTACTCAGTACTTAGCCACCAGAAGAACAAAATAAGGCAAACAGCCCCTATCTAACAGAGGCTACAGTCTACCCGGGAAGAGAGACGTTAAATACGTTTAATTCAACCTGCAATCAGTGCTGTCAAGGAAAGTTACACGACACCTTCAGTACAAAAATGTTTTTTCCCTGAGAAAGTCACATGTAAGTTGACAATCAAAGGATGAAAGGTAGTTGGCCGGATGAAGAGAAAGGAATCAAACATGTCAGGTAAAGGAAGGAGCATGTAAGAAGAAACTATAATGCTTAAAGCCCTAGAACCAATTAAAAGGAGAACAGAGTGAGGGAAGCACAGGAAAGGCAGGAGAGCAGGTCGAGATGCAAAAAGAAAACTGGACGGGGACAGAGTCTTTCGAAGGCCAAGGCCGTGTTAAGGATCTTATCCCAATAGCAATTAGAAACCATTCAAGGGTTTTAGGAATGCCAATCACATTTGCATTTTATAAAGATCAGTCTGGCTCTTAGGTCAGGAATGAATTAAAGGTTGGCCAAAGCAGATTTAGGAGGCAGTCAGAGACAGATACTCCATCCTCTGAATATCTGGCCTCCAGGGGCAAGTCACATCAATAGCCACCACCTCACTGTCAGCATCACAGCCCTTTCCCAACCCCTGCTGATATCATCACTCCTGCAGGTTAGAGGGAAAAGTCTACCAGGTCCCCTAAAATGAAACTCAGGCACACTTTCCCATAGAAACAATGCTGTGAAAGGCAATTAGGTTCCACAGTTTAACTGTGACCTTGCTTTTTATTCACGAGTAGTTTTATAATTAAGAGGGACCTACCACCTTTCAAAAGACTCCTGGAAAAAGGTTATGAAGATCCTGGGTGGGTTTACATATTAGTTCTGTCTGTGGTAGAGACAAGAGAAGCTGAAGCTGTTTCCAGTATACCAAAGGTTTTGATGCAGATAATGAACAGATACCAAGAGGGTTAGTTTTATCTTGCTCATCATGTCAAATTCTTGTCCATGCATGGAAAAATCCGTGAAGCCACGAGGTATTAGAAAAGGCACACCGATGGAGCATATCGCAAGGGTACAAGTCAAATCTGTCAAGGGCAGAACATAAGCAATGTTTTGACACAATAATCAAGTAAATGAGGCAAAAGCTGTGTTGATGGGTTGGATGTAAGCACGTCAGGTTGTATAAAAAAAACAACACATTGTACCCCACCTCTGCATAAATGTATTCATGATCTATGTATATATGTCTTAATAAGAAAAAAAAGAAAGAAAGAAACAGGGATGGGAACCAAAAAAAAAAAAAAAAAAAGGCAGAGAGAGGTGGGATCCAGTGGGAGATGAGTGAGCCTCAGAGCAGAAAGGCTGACCCAAAGAGCACCTGTGTCCAAATTGGATACAGACTCCTCTGCCTCTGTGTAGCAGCAGCACGACAGAACACAGCAGAGTGAAGAGAGAACAGGCTATAGACTTCAGTCCCCACACCACCTGATGGGGTCTCCTCAGCAAGGGATGATCTACATAGTGCGTAGCAGCCCTGGCCTCGGAAAGAAGGCAAGACGGCAAGTTCCCTGAGATAAAAAAGGCAAGACAAGCAGTGTGTGCCATAGGAACTCGGGATCCACATTATGAATTATTTTGAATCCTGGTTTACTGGCTGTGTGTCTGCAGGGAAACTATTTGACCTCTCTGTCCTATGGGTTTTTCTAGCTATAAAATGGGAAAACATAATGGCACCTGTCTCAAAAGGTTGTTACAAGAATTATTATTTGGTATGCAGTAATCATCATTTACTTAGTGTTAATTAAACAAAATCAATAAAGTAAAAGTATAGAGTGGGCTGTTTTCTCTGTAGCAGGCAAGGCCATTTGCCGTAAAGCAACTAAACGTGTGAGAAACAATTTCTACAGGGGACTGAAAACGGTTACGGGGCCATCTTAGAAAGAATGAGCCGTTAGTACAAAAGCTGATGCCACCTACAACTCCCTTGTCTGCAAGGCTTCAGAGGCATCCCCCCTACTTCCCAAGATGTTCTGCCTTTCAGCTACTGTTTGATCAGGAGTATCAGCTCCAGCTGCTGCAAGGAAAGCTGAACTCAGTAAATTCAGTAGATTGCCAACATTTAGAGCAACATCACTGCTCCCCATCTTCCAAAGTCACCTGAATTCATGCTGAACACGAAAGAAAAATTCTGGCCTCCCCAGATGGTGAGCAAATTCATGCTCCTTTTAAAAATGCTCATTATACTCCAATATGTTTCTCAGCAGGAAGTGTCTACCTGCTGCTTGAATGCTCAGTGGATTAAGGAAAATTGTATGCATACACTAATGGCTACATTTACTCAACAGTTATGGGAGAAATGAATATTTTGACACAAAACAACACTTCTACCTTCCCATTATCAATTCAATTATTCGCACACCAAAGTGCATTCCCCACTAGGGAAGATGACTACATTACCCTCACTGATCTATCTTAACAATTAAGGGAGGCCCAGGCAACAGGCAAACTCACATGTACCGATCACCTATTTAAGCTGACTTTATCTTGCCAAAGAAACTTATCTCTAACTTTTGAAAGGCCCTGGTTGCCAGTACAATCTGCAGTGACCTGAAATCTCCACAAGACACTGGTGACATTTACAGCAAGGAACACTTGAATTAGTAAAACCTAATTGCTGAACCAGATTCAAGTCAACGCCACAGTTTCCGGTCCTTTGTTCCCATCTTTACTTTCATGTCAAACTTAGGAAACAGGACTACCTTCAGGAACTAAGTATGGTATGAAACACTTGAAGGATCTATATCAATCAAGGTTCAACACAGAAAATAGAAACAACTCTAGGTATTCTGTGTAGAAAGAGATTTAATATAGAAGATTTCAGAGTTTATAAAGTTAATAGAATAACTAAAGAAGCAGGTTCTAAGACAGGCTTCTAAGAATGACAGCCAGAACAATAGAAAACCAGCCTATCTTTGAACACTGCCACTCGGATGTTCGCAAAATTATATGCCTGTACCGAGAGCCCAAGAATTGAGAAGCAGAATCAAAATCATGGCTGCCATGGCTGCCTCTTATACACAGGAAGCTGGAGATCAGACACAGGAACACTGAGGTCACTGGTGTCAAACAACTCATTTGTCCCTATGCTTGCTTGCCAGCAGAAACAGAAAAAGGAGGCAAGGAGAGGGTTTCTGCCTCCCTTTCACCTTATTGGAAGAAATCTATTTCACAGCCGGACTCCTAGTGGTAAAGAGGTATAAGCTTTTATGGAACATCGTATGGCCATAAAAAGGAATGCAACCCTGCCATTTGCAATAACATGGATAGAACTGGAGAATATTATACTAAGTGAAATAAGCCAAGCACAGAAAGACAAATCTCACATGTATTCCCTCATATGTGCAAGCTACATATTAAAAACAATTGATCTCATGGAGACAGAGGGTACTATGACGGTTACCAGGGGCTGGGAAGTGTAGCAGGGAGTGGGGGATAAAGTGGGGATGGTTAATGGGTGCAAAATATTGTTAGATAGAATGAATAATATTTGATAATACAATAAAGTGATTTCGATCAACCTCTTTTAGCTTCTAAACCTCTTAACCTCTTCCTAGCTTCTAAACCTCTTTACAAAGGAGAGTAAAATAGAAGTTGAGTAAAGCAAGCAAAAGAATCCACCACACATCTTCTACAATGTTTCCAAAATATATTCCTTTTCCTAGTGCTAAAATATATGGAAATACACTTTTAAAGAAGATTCCTTCTTTAAGCCTTAATCTTTCTTTTTGGGGGGAGGAGGTGAGTGATATGCATAAATAAATTCATTTTATTGTCATGATTTTCCAAATTACTATGGGTATCTAATAGGCAAAGAGGGTACATGGGATATTTTGATATTTTGATACAGGCATACGATGTGACTTAATCTTTTGTGCACTCCTTAGTGCCTCTTTCCTTGATACAGTTTCAAAACCAGATAGTATGATCACTCACCTGATTTTTGGTTCTTCTGAAGGAATTTGCTTGCATGGATAGTTGTTAAATCTGGTGTTTGCATGGGAGGAAGGTTTGCTGGAGGTTTCTAGTCAGGCATCTTGTTCCGCCCCCTCTTATTGAGCCTTCACCTTTCCATAAGCTACAGGAACAAGTCCCGGAAAAAAAACAGCTTTAAGTCATTAGCACGATAGGCTCAGCGCCTGTAGCTCAAACGGCTAAGGCGCCAGCCACATACACCTGAGCTGGCGGGGCCGAATCCAGCCTGGGCCCGCCAAACACTAATGACTGGCTGCAACCAAAAACAAAAGGAAAAGAAAGAAAAGTCATTAGCACGATAGCGTGGGTTGGTATATTTAGTCACTGACTAGAATTTAGTCAGCAAACTCTGCATAGGACAAGAAGAAAGAATTGAAACCCAGGAGAGTATAAATATAGGGAGGGACAGGGGTGTGCCATAGGAATTGGGATTTATCCAGATTAATATGAGAGAACATAATCTGTGTACCCTCATCAGGGGATACTCCCTACCCAGACACGAACCACAGATGCCCCACACAAATCCTCACCCTTGAATAGAGTAGACCCAAATGACATTCCCATAAAAACATGGAATGGATCTCAAAATTGGCAATCGATGCCAGTAATGTTACACAGTAGATCCACAGGACAAATCCATTTTCTGATATGTTTTATTTGCCCATGCCAGAGATCGTTTAGAAACTATAATTTGACCACACTGTACCCCATGATTGCATGAATGTACACAGCTGTGATTTAATATAAATAAATAAATAAATAAAAAGAAACTATAATTTTAATTTGGCTCAGTGCCTGTAGCTCAGTGGTTAGAGTGCCAGCTAGATAAACCAGGACTGGCAGGTTTGACCCCGGACCAGGCCTGGTAAACAACAATGACAACTACAACAACAACAACAACAACAAAATGGCCCAACATTGTGTCAGGCGCCTGTATTCCCTGAGAGGCGAGAATCACTTGAGCCCAAGAATTTGAGTTTGGTGTGAGCTATGACACCACAGCACTCTACTGAGGGCGACATAGTGAGACTCTGTCTCAAAAAAAAAAAAAAAGAAACCTATAATTTGATTGTCTTTAGATAGGACATGCACCTTCCATTTCTAAACATGCTCTCACCTTTGTCTATTTCTTTTCTTTTTATCCAGCAGTGTTGCACATTGACATTATTATCATCCTCACCTCTGGCTTGTTATTGTTTTCTTTCTTAAGGGATAATGAAAGAGTCAAGAGCCAACAAAAATAAAATCATGAAGCCCAGTGGGTAAATATGGGATCATAACTTGGAGACATAGCTGAGAATGAGAAACAGAAAGAAGTGGATCAGAGCAGGAACCGCCACTCAAACTATCACAGACACCACACGACACCAGAATAGACAGAGATTCTTTGCTGTGTGGACCAGAGGGATATGGTGCCTGGCTGTATGATTTCGGCTTAAAAACCCAGAATCAATATGAGTGCCTAGGAGCTGGGCGTGAACACTGTACACGTCAGGAAAGCAGTTCTTGGAAGCCCTGGGTAAAACTCTTCAGCTTTTCTCTTAATTCCAGTAAATAAAATAGAAGAGCCCACCTTGGCAATGGTCCAGGAGCCTGGGAATTTGTCCCTCCTGATGGGTAAAGCATTCCAGGCCTATTCACCTGCCTGCCAGATACCAAATTATCTACTAGGCAGGAGCAAACCCCCAAGGCAAACCATAGTAATTATCCAGGCTACTTGTCTCTGCTTGGGCTCCTCTCAGAGGCTCGTCCTAGTCCCAGGGAACTATAAACTAGTTAACAATGCAACTCTAATTAATAAACTCCTTAATGAAGATATAAATGCCCACATTTTTATCCTTTACGATGTACTTTGGGCTCTTTTTCCCCTAAACAGCTTAACTAATGTCTCTGCTTCTTCCTTTTTCAATTCCCACTTTCACATCAGTTTCTGGTCTCTAAATAACAGCCACTGACTATCTTGGCTCTTTAAATCCACCTCATTCAATGCCCCTCTGCTATCTGCTCCTAATCTCTCAGGGTGTTTTGTGTGTTCCTTAGAAGCACTGTTGCCTAACTGTGAGGAACAGAAAAACCTGCTGCGGTTTTCAAGTAGAAAGGGCAGAGGCTCTGTGACTATCTACATATATGGAAACAGAAGAAATGCCACATATTTGAAAAAGGCAAGTGTGGTCACCATACTTAAGAGAAAATACAAGAAAGGTGACTGGCGACCATTATTGTACCTCATTGTTCTCTGCTGAGGGCAAGATTCTAGCTGGAACTGTTAGACTAAAGGCACAGGGTGTCAAAAAGGTCATACATAAATATCTGAAATTCCTCTTTATCACACTTTAAAAGTTTAACTTAAGACATAATAACTATATATATCCATTCACCATGCTTTCTTATCTTACATAAAATTTCAAACCTATACAAAAAGAAAGAGAATAATATAACTTCCAAGTACCCATCTCCCTGTTTCATCCACAATCAACATGTTACCAAACTTATTTTACATATTTACAAACCTAAATTTCTCCTTGGCTTAACATCAAGGAAATCTCAAACATTTTATCATTTTATTACTTCTTAAGAGTTTTTATAAGATCCATGGCTGACTAACAAAAGGTACCCGGCACTCATTTCTTTCACAAAGAAGGACCAAAACAACAAATAAATAACAGCATTTCAAGTAGAATGTCTAAGGGAGAATACTCAAATTCATGAGAAAATGCTGAAAACCCTCTGAAACACAGAAACTTGGGATGATAGTGTATAGGAGGAAGTGAAACACCCAGCTTAGGTGGGCTCAGAGCCAAAAGGGATTCTCAAAGTGGGTAAAATATAAGTGGAATATTCTCAGCAATCTCCATACCTAGAGTCCACATGGATACATTGCTCAAAAAAAGACATCCACATTGGGCTCCTGCTACTACTCCCCAGGAATTGTGATGACACAATTCCCTTTTGACAACAAAGCCACTAATAAAGTGTATACTGCTCTGGAAGTGAGTATCTCTGCATCTCCACACTCCTGAGGCCCTTCCATGATCTTGCCATGCCAACACAAAAGGCTACCATGTCACATTCCCAGCTAGATCTAGCAGTACAATCATGACCCTAGCACTTGAGCCCATGCTTACTCTGGATCCAAGACAAAGGTAGTCCAGCACAGTGAGGCGGCCACACCGAGACTGCAGAGAACAACACACACATTACACACATTGCTTCAGGATCAGCCTGCCTGGTTACCCCCATGTCCAGCAAAGCTATGCCATGCCTCCACAAACACATTCAGTCTAGACCACTGAATCATTCACAGACACTGCTGGCATTGATTATGGCCAAAGAAATAATAGCGACTACACTATTGTACCCACTCAGAACGAGAGACAAAGCATCCTACCTATAACACTATGATTCACATCTACAAGAAAAACTATTTCACTCCATAAAATTGAAAGGGACAACTGTTCTAACAGATGTGCATATGTCAATATAGGGATACAAGAAAACAAAAATATATAACATAACACTTCTGATGGAACAAAATAATTTTCCAGTAACAGATGTCAAAGAAGAAGAAATCTAAAATAATGATCTTAAGGAAACTTAGTAAGATAGAAGAGAATACAGATAGACAATTCCACAAAATAAGATGAACAAGTCATAAGCTGAATTAGAAATTTAACAAAGAAATAGATAATTCCAAAAAGAATCAAACAGAAATCTTAGAGATGAAGAATTGAATGATTGAAGTGAAAAATACATAATAAGCAGCCCAAATGCCCATCAACCCATAAATGGATTAACAAATTGTGGTATATGTACACCATGGAATAGTACTTAGTCATAAAAAAGATGGAGACTTTACATCTTTTATGTTTACCTAGATAGATCTGGGACATATTCTTCTTAGTAAAGTATCTCGAGAATGGAAAAAAAAGTATCCAAGGTATTCAATACTATTATGAAACCAATATATAATCACTTATACATTCATACAAATGATAGAACACAAATATAGTCCAGCAAGAAAGAGTGGAAAGAAAGGAAAGGAGGGAGGGCATTTGGTGGGATCTTGCCTAATATGCACAATTCAAAGGTACTTTTCAAAACAACTAAGAGTAAATTATAAATGTCTTACCACAAAAAATAAGTGAGGTAATGACTATGATAAACAGTTTGATTTAAGCATTCCACATTGTATATCAAATTTTCACATTGTACTCCATAAATGTATACAGTTATGATTTAATAAAAAATTAAATTAAAGAAATACATGCAATCAAGAGCTTCAGCAACAGACTAAGTCAAGCAGAAAAAAGAATCTTTGAATTTAAAGACAAGTCTTCTGAACTAATAGAGAAAAAAAAAAATAAAAACCAAATAACAAAAAAAAGAATGAAGAAAGCTTACAGGAGTTATGGGACACCAGTAAGCAGACAAATATTTGCATTATGGAAATCCTACATGGAGAAGAGACTGGAAAAGTCATAGAAGTCTATTCAATAAAATGATAGTTGATAACGTCCCACATCTTGGGAGTGATATGAACATCTAAATTCAGTAAGTGCCAGTGTTCCCAAATAGATTCAGTACAAAAAGTTTCTTTTCAAAACACACTATAGTCAAACTTTCAAAAGTCGAAAACAAAGAATGCTAAAACTGGGGGCAGCGCCTGCAGCTCAGGGGTAAGGCACCAGCCCCATATACTGAGGGTGATGAGTTTGAACCCAGCCCTGGCCAAACTGCAACAAAAAATAGTTGGGTGTTGTGGTGGGCACCAATAGTTCCAGCTACTCGGGAGGCTGAGGCAAGAGAATCACTTGAGCCCAAGAGTTGGAGGTTGCTGTGAGCTGTGACGCCACAGCACTCTACCAAGGGTAATAAAATGAGACTCTGTCTCAAAAAATAAATGAATAAATAAATAAGAATGCTAAAACAGCAAAAGAAAAGCATCAAGTCACATTTTAGAGAATCCCCATCAAGCTAACAGCATAGTTCTTAACAGAAACCTTACAGGATATGAGCAACTAAGATGATATATTCAAAGTAATAAAAGAAAAAAAAAACCTACTAGCCAAGAATACTATACCCAGGGAAGCTATCCTTTAGAAATAAAGGTAAAATAAAGTCTTTCCCAGACAAGCAAGAACTGAGGGAATTCATCACTAGACTAGCCTTACAAGAAATATTTAAGAAAGTCCTGCATCTAGAACAATAACTGCTACATGAAAACACATCAAAGCATAAAACTCAATAGTAGATCAGAGAAGAAGAGAGAATCACTTGAGCCCAGGAGTTGGAAGTTGCTGTGAGCTGTGACGCCTCAGCACTCTACCCAGGGTGACAGCTTGAGGCTCTGTCTCAAAAAAAAAAAAAAGAAAGGAAGAAAGAAAGAAAGAAAGAAAGAAAGAAAGAAAGAAAGAAAATAGAAACATCACATACCAAAACTTATGGGATACAGTAAAAACTGTACAGTAAAAACACAAATGAGAAAGTAAAAAAAATAAAACCATAACACAACAGAAAACTATGAAACTATAAAAGAAATAACAAAAAATATGCAAAACAACCAGGAAACTATTAACAAAATAACAAGAGTAAGCCCTCACATATCATTAATAACCTTGAATGTTGAGGAGTAAGTTCCTCAATTACAAAATTGGCTAGCTGAATGAATGAAAAATAAAACAACTATATGCTGCCCACAAGAAATTCACTTCACTTGTAAAGACATACATAGACTAAATGCCAAAAGATAGAAAAAATAAATTCCACACAAATGGAAATCAAAAGTGAGCAGGAATAGCTATATTTATATTAGACAACACAGACTGTGAGCCAAAAACTGAAAAAAGAGACAAAGAAAGTTATTACCTAATGATAAAGGGATCAGTTCAGCAAAAGGATATAACAATTGTAAATATATATTCATCCAACACTGAAACACTCAGATATATAAAGCAATATTATTAAAGCTACAGGGGGAGGTAGCCTTCAATATAACAAAAGGTGAGGACCTCAATACCCCACTATAAACATTGAACAGATTATCTAGACAGAAAATTCAGCAAAGGAACATTGGATTTAAACTACACAATAGACGGGTTAACCTAATAGACACCTGCAGAACATTAGATCCAACAGCTGCAGAGTAAACATTCTTCTCATCAGTATGGGGAACATTCTTCAGGATAGACCATATGTCGGGCCACAAAACAAGTCTAAATGATTTCTTTTAAAAAACTGTAGTTATAGCAAGAATCTTTTCTGACCACAATGGAATAAAACTACAAATCATTAACAAGAGGAACTTTGGAAACTGTACAAATACATGGAAAATTAAATAAAACATTTCTGAATAACCAATGGTCAATGACACTATCAGGAAAGAAATTTGAAAGTTTCTTGAAGTAAATGAAAACAGAAACATCTGGATCAGCACCTGTGGCTCAAGTGGCTAAGGCGCCAGCCACATACACTTGAGCTGGCGCGTTCAAATCCATCCCCGGTCTGCCAAACAACAATGATGGCTACAACCAAAAAATAGCCGGGTGTTGTAGTGGGCGCCTGTAGTCCCAGCTGCTTGGGAGGCTGAGGCAAGAGAATCGCTTGAGCCCAGGAGTTGGAGGTTGCTGTGAGCTGTGACGCCTCAGCACTCTACCCAGGGTGACAGCTTGAGGCTCTGTCTCAAAAAAAAAAAAAAAAAAAGAAAAGAAAGAAAGAAAATAGAAACATCACATACCAAAACTTATGGGATACAGTAAAAACTGTACTAAGAGGAAGTTTATTGCAATAAAGGCCTAAATCAAAAAAGTAGAAAGAATTCCAGTAAACAACCTAATGATTCATCACAAGGAACTAGAAAAGCAAGAACAAGCCAAACTCAACATTAGTAGAAGGAAAGAAATAATAAAGATCAGAATAAAAATGAACAAAATAGAGAATAACAAAAATACAAAAAAAGAACAAAAAGATGGCTTCTTGAAAAGTTAAACAAAATCAACAAACCATTAGCTAGATTAAGTAAAAAAGAGAGAGAAGACCTAAATGAATAAAATTAGAAACAAAAAAGAGGCATTACCACTATACCGCAGAAACAGAAAGTATAATTAAATACTATTATGAGCAACTATATGCCAACAAATAAGAAAACCCAGAGAAAATGAACCAATTCCTAGAACATATAACCTACCTAAATTGAACCAGAAAACATTTTAAAAGCCTGAACAGACCAATAATGAGTACTGAGATTGAATCAGTAATAAAAAATCTCCCAGCAAAGAAAAAAAATCCCAGGACCAGATGGTTTCACTGTTAAATTCTAACAAACTTAACAAAAATAAATAAGTAATAATACTAACTCTTCTCAAACTATTTCAGAAAATTAAAGGAAAGGCATTCTTCCAAATTCATTCCACAAGGCCAGCATTATCCTGATACCAAGGCCACAGAAGGACACGACCAAAAAAGAAAACTACAGGTCAATACCCCTGATGAACACAGATGCAAAAGTTCTCAACAAAATACAGAATCATATAGCATATCAAAAAGATCAGATATCATACTCAAGCCAGATTGCAAAATGCTTTAAATGGTTCAATACATGCAAATCAATAAACATGATACATCACATCAAGAGAATGAAGGACAAAAACCATGTGTTATTTCAATAGATATACAAAAAGCATCTAATAAAATTCAACATTTCTATGATTAAAAACTCCAAAGAAATTAAGTATAGAAAGAACCTACCTTAACACAATGAAGCCTGTATAGAAACATCACATGGAATGGGGAAAGTTGAAATGGCACAAGGCAAAGATGGTCACTCTCACCACTCTTACTTAACATGGTACTTGAAGTTCTAGCCAAAGAAATTAGGTAAGAGAAATAAAAAGCATACCAAAAAAGAAAAAAAAAGAGGACATCAGATTTTTTTTATTTATAGAGGATGTAAAATTCTACAGAGAAAAACCTAAATAGTCCATGGAAAAAAATTCTTAGAATTTGCAGTGTACAAAATCAACGCATAAAAATCAGTGGTTTTTTTTTATATATACCAATAATAAATTTGCTGAAAAAGAAATCAAGAAAGCAATCTGTTTATAGGATCTACAAAAAAATAAAATACCTAGGAATAAATTTAACCATGGAGGTAAAAAATATCTACAATGAAAACTATAAAACATTGACAACAGAAATTGAAGAGGACACAAAAAAATAGAAAGACATCTGATGTTCATGGATTGAAAGAATTAATATTGTTAAAATAACCCATACTACCTAAAATGATCTCCACATTCAATGCATTCTTTATCAGAATACCAGTGGCAATACAAAAGACAATTCTCAAATTCATATGAAACCACAAAAGGCTCTGCATAGCCAAAGCAATTCTGAGCAAAATGAACAAAGCTGAGAACATCACACTATTTGAACTCAGAATATACTACAAAGTTATACTAACAAAAACGGCAGGGTACTAGCATTAAAATAGACAACATAGACCAATAGAAGAGAATAGAAAACTCAGGAATAAATCCACATATTGATAATTGATTTTTTGACAAAACAACCAAAACATACTGAGGAAAAGACAGTCAATCAATCGTGCTGGGAAGACTGAATATCCATATTCAGAAGAATTAAACTACCTACCTCTCACCAAATATAAAAATCAACTCAAAATGGATTAAAGATTTAAATGTAAGACCAGACTGTGAAACTACTAAAGGAGAACATAAAGGAAATTCTTCAGGACATTGGTCTGGGCAAAGATTTTATGTGAATAAAACTTTAAAAGTATAGGCAACAAAAGCAAAACTAGACAAACGGGATAATACCAAACTAAAAAGTTTCTACACAGCAAAGAGAGAGAGTGAATCAAGAGAGTGAAGTGACAACCTGCAGAACAGAAAAAAATAACTGCAAACTAGTCATCTCATAAAGGATTAATATCCAGAATACATAAGAAACTCAAATAACTCAACAGAAAAAAAAGTCAAATAATTCATTTTTAAAAATGGGTAAATGAAAAAAATAAATAAATAATGGATAAATGATCTGAATAGCCATTTTTCAAAAGGAGACATACAAATGGCCAAAAAGTATACAAGTATATGAAAAACTGGCCAACACTTAAAAAGATAGAGAGTTTACATCTTTTGTATTAACCTGGATGGAGTTGAAACACATTCTTCTTAGTAAAGCATCACAAGAATGGAGAAGGCAGAATCCAATGTACTCAGTTCTGATGGGAGGACAGTTGGTGAGCTAACACACAGTGGGAGGTATTGAAATAGGGGAGAGGAGAGAGGGAAGAAGGGACAGGGGTAGGGGGTCATGGTGTGTGACACACCTCTTGGAAGTGGGACACAATTATAAGAGGAACTTTACCTAACAAATGCCATCAATGTAACCTGTTTCTCTGTACCCTCAATCAATTCTCAACAATTAAAAAAAAAAGAAAGAAAGAAAGAAAGAAAGAAAAACTGGCCAACGGCTTGGTGCCTGTGGCTCAAGTGGCTAAGGCGCCAACCATATACACCTAAGGTGGCAGGTTCAAATCCAGCCCGGGCCCACCAAACAACAATGATGGCTCAAACAAAAAAAAACCGGGCGTTGTGGCGGGCGCCTGTGGTCCCAGCTACTTGGGAGGTGGAGGCAGGAGACTCGCTTGAGCCCAGGAGTTGGAGGTTGCTGTGAGCTGTGATGCAACAGCACTCTACCCAGGGGGACAGCTGGAGGCTCTGTCTCGAAAAGAAAAGAAAAGAAAAACTGGCCAACATCATCAATTATCAGGGGAAACTCAAATCAACACTACAATGTAATATTATCTCACTTCAGTTATAGCAACAATTATCAAGAAGACAAAAAAAAAAAAAATGCTGACAAGCATGTGAAAAAAGAACTCTTACCCACTGTTGCAGGGAATGTAATTAGTACAGTCATTGCGGAAAACAATGTAGAGGTTCCTCAAAAAACTAAATAAAAATAGAACCACCGGATGGTCCAGCAGTCTCGCAACTGGATCTATATATCCAAAGAACAGGAAGTCAGTATTAAAGAGCTATCTGCAGTACCGTGTTTATTGCAGCACTGTACACAATCACCAAGGAATGGAATCAACCTAAGTGTCCACCAGCAGATAAATGGATAAAAAAAAATGTGTGCCATATAGGAACAATGTAATACTATTCAGCCATAATAAAACGTACACCCTGTCATTCACAGTAACATGGATAAGCCTGGAGGATATTGTGATAAATGAAATAAGCCAGGCACAGAAAGATAATCTCACATGTTCTAATTCAAATGTGGAAGCTAAAAAGGTTGATCTCATGGACGTAGAAAGTAGAATAGCTGTTAGGAGAGGCTGTGAAGGATAGGGGAGCCCTGGGGTAGAGGGAGAGGTTGGTTAATGGATACAAAATTACAGCTGGACAGGCAGAATATGTTCTACCGTCCCATAGCACTGTAGTAGTAATACAATGTAATTAATACACTGAGGTATTAATACAATGTAATAATTTATGGCATCTTTTCAAATAGCTAAAAGAGGGGATTTTGAATGTTTCCAGGACAAAGAAATGATAAATGAGGTGATGGATATACTAATTACCCTAATTTCACCATTGCACACTGTAGACATGTATTGAAATGTCACACTATGCCTGCAAAATTGTGTACAATTACTGTGTGTCCATTAAAAATAATGAAAGAGCATAACCAAAAAAGAAGAATTCCTGTAAGATCCAGGACCTGGTATTGACAAGTTCTGAGCATTGGGCTTAGCGCGTGGGCTCTGGCGGTGGACAGTTTGTTGAAGGCCTGAATATAACAAAAAGTGAAAGAAGGAATTTGCCCCCTTTGACTTCCTGCCTATCTGCTTGCGATGTGACATTGGTCTTTTTTTGCCCATAGACTGGGATTTGCGCCACTGGCTCCTGTGGATTTTACCCTTCAACCTCAAACCGAATTACACTGCTGGCTTTCTTGGGTCTCCAGGTTGCAAGCAACAGATGGTAGGACTTCTCAACCTCGTAATTGGAAAAGCCAGATTTTTGTAATAAATAATCATGTATCATATGTACACACACAGAGTATGCTTTGTTTCTCTAGAGAAAGTCCAATGTTGTAATAGCATGATGCTGTAATAGATGTGCTGGAACGTATGGCCTATAATAAACTTTCTTCCGTCCTCAGCCTGGGACTATCATGGGCTAAATCCTTAACACCCTCCCAGATCTGAAAAATGAGCACTTGCTGATAACCAACAGTTTCTAAGTTTGGGGGCAGGATATGGTTATGTCCAAGTGGACCTCTGAACTTGGACAAAATAGGGCCAGGATGAAAAGTCTCACTACTGGAGGATTCGTATTACTGTGAAAGCAAGATTTTGCTTATAAAAACGCCTCTAGTTTGATGGCTTGAATTACCACTAAGTGAAGTTCACAATCTCTCTTTCTCTGAGAGAAGCTGGATTTTTCTGGGTTTAGCCTTAGCAAAGACTTGCAATGACTATGCAGTCCCCTGATGCCCTCAAAGCTGCAGGTGGTGAGATGAAACTCCTATTCTCTAAAGGCAGTCACTGAAGGCAAAGAAAGTCCTAGCACACAGAGAATGTTCTGCTTGTATTAGTAAAAAGGGAAGCTTTGTAAGTAAATTCTGTAGGAATCTAGCAGGAACCCCACCTGGAAATCTATGAAGGACACAGGTAAGGCCCCGACAAAATTGCTAACCATCTCATCTATCAACCTTACATTATCTTTTTTAATCAGCTCAAACATCCATTACCAAACTGCATCCACTGCCTTTGTGTTAGAGAATGAGCAGGAGATGAAAATGGGTATGGACCAGGACAGGACTCTAGGACTGCGTAAGGGAAGTGGGTGGAGGTGTGTTAGCGGTGATGGGGAACATATAGGTGCCCAAGGTCAGAATAGACTAATTCCATTGACTAGATCTTACAATCAAAGAGTTTTTGTTTGTTTGTTTTTATTTGTTTGTTTTGCAGTTTTGGGCCAGGGCCAGGTTTGAACCCGCCACCTCCTGTATATGGGGCCAGAGCCCTACAACTTGAGCCACAGGTGCCGCCCCTGTCAAAGAGTTTAAGATCACAGAATTGGTGAACAGAAATCCTAATGTTCTTCTCTCTCAAGGTAATGCCCTGGGATCATAATATAGCAAAGGTAGTCAAAACAAGATCAGAACCACACAGGAAGTTCTTCTGATTGAGACTAAATCTGATGTTAAGTTACGTTAATTATCTGTGGTAGAGAGAATGTGTCATCTCCTCCCCTTGAGTGAAATGGAGTTTTACTCCCATGATTCGGTGATGTGCGTGGCAAATGCTTCCCACCCTAATAAATGTCTCAGGAGGTTTTCTATATTTAATTTTTACCCCTACCCCTTCTGATCTTGAGTCACATGCCACTTTGAGGATTTCTTGTTTGACTTGAGAAATAAAAATAAAATTTAAGTCCCCCAACTAACTGAAAAGATCTCCCCTTTGGTCAAAGGCACCCCAGACAAACCTTAAAAACCAAAGTCCCAACCATGACAGGATGGAGGGGCCAGACCACCTCATCATATCACCTCCCTCATTAACCACCATTAGGCTTTCTTCCACAAAGTTTAAACTGGAACCAGCCTGTGGAAAGACTTGTTCCACCCCTGATTTCAAGCATGCCAAAGGGAACCTCCCTTTGGCAGTTTCAACACAGCAGCTGACCAGCATGCCTTCCTAAGAAGAGACCACAACCCTGGAGGGGTTCTGGCCAGTCCTCAGAGGCTGCAAACTGAGCATTTCATGCCCTGTTTCACCTTCTGACATCAGAGCACCAAAAGCTCCACTCTCAGATCAGGCTCAGGCCACCATTTTTTGAACATGGGACCCACAAAGAGACATAAAACTCAATTGTTTCTCCTTTCATAAATATTCATGACTCTTACAGACTATTAAATATGTATATTCGACCTATTCCCTTTATCCCCTCCCTCCAAGTACCTGTTTCTGGCTTCTGGCCAGAGGCAATGTTTCCCAGCCAGTCAGAGTGGCCACCTGCAGGCTGCAACCCTTTATGAGAAAGAAATTTCTGCTTTCCAGCTGTGTGAACCTTGGTGTTCTCCAGCGGGCAGATGGAACCACACAAAGCTGGCACTGTCTGTGCATCCTAAGCCCCCTTCTCTAAGAAGCTTTCTCCCACTGCTTTTCCCTGAAGTTGGGTGGAGCACTCAGCTATTCAAAGTGCCAGACAGAATTCACTTATTTATTTAAGTCTCTCTCTATTCCAAAGGGGCATGGCATAACTGCTAAAAGAATAACAGGGTGTTTATATGAATAAGAGAAATTTGAATAAGGGAAAAGTAAACTGAGGGAAAGTAAAACTAACTCAAGGTAAAGAGTAGGACATGATGTACCTGCCACAAAATGTTGCCGGAAGAGAGCCACAAACTCTCCCACTCAAAGCAGAGAAAGACCTGATCACGTGCATAATCCACAGGACCCTGCGTTCGCTTGCTCGTTTCTTTTTAAGAACACCTATTCCTGGTGCTGTCATCTGAGGAATCTCCTCCTTCCATCTTCACTGAAGGAAGTCATGCAGAATTCCATAAGCAGCTTTGAGGGAAGGACCTGATCTAAACATTTCCAAGACACCCTGTTTGCTCCAATTAACTAACTCAACAAATGAATTGTTTAGGGTCACTTAACTCCCAAAGTGGGTAATCACCCCAGCAGAGTTTGGGAAAGGAGATGCGAAAAGTGGAGCCCAGAGGATGTCAGACAGAAAAAGAATTGCTCAGGGATTCAAAGACCACAAAAGCCATCAGAGTGCCAAATAGTGGAACCCGAGATGATGAAAAGGAACGGGCGGCATCTGGTGGAGAAGGCCCCAGCCTGCGGGAGAAGAAAACTGTGGGAAAAGCAGAGAAGTTCTTCAGGTCATAGAACCATCCAGAAAGGTTCTCAATGGAGAAGCCTTAGGGATGTCAAATTCCCTATGGCCCTACCCTCCCTTAGGGATGTCAAATTCCCTATGGCCCTACCCTCCCTTAGGGATGTCAAATTCCCTGTGGCCCTACCCTCCCTTTAAAGATAAGAGAACTAAGGCTCAAAGATCACAAGCATCTGGCCCCAAGTCACGCAGCCAGAGTAGAACTGACATCCTGAGACTCTGTTTTACACTCTTGGTGATGGGAAATGGACAGACAAGCAGCCACCCTCAAGCTAGTCAACAGTTGGCTTGGATCTAGAAACCAGAAATGGAAGGTGGCTGAGAAATACAAGTCACTTAGATAGAGGATTCCTACTTTCCCATTTATTCAGACTCCAACTAGTGCTGGGTGTTTATTTATGTATGTAAATAATTTCATTAGTAAACTAAGAGGATCACTGGGATTATCATGGTGCTCAATTTATGGGGTGCTTACTACATAGTAGGCGCTCTACCAAACATCCTTTTTGCAGGATCCCAACAAATCCCTGCAACAGTCCGAGGAGGTAGAATCTATGGCCATCCACATTTCATAGCCAAGAAAATGGGCTCAACAAGGTTAGCTGATTTCCTTATGGAGAGTACAGATGGGATTTTAGACACAAGTCTATTTGACTCCAAATATATGTTCATTCTTCAGCCTAGGAAAATATTTAACCTTAGCAAGAACAAAGGAGATACGCACATTTCCCTTACCAGAACAGATTCATTCAGCTTTAGGATTTGTCCACAGAAAGGAAAAGGCAGGACGAGGGCATGTGCCAAAAATGACCCAATAGCAAACACACTCAAGGTCCTACCCGTAATTCAAGGTCATGACTCTCATTCTATGTAACCTAAGGATAGATGCATACATGTACCTGTAACACAATAAAGACAGCACACACATGGAATCTGATCCCTTCTCAGCCAGTTCGCAACAGGAGGTCATTTGTGAAGCTGCCCAGAGCTCTGACCCAGGACTCCTTGCCCTGAATAAAAAGCAGCCCACATGGTAAATGTGCTTGCCTTGAGCCAGTGCCCGCTGCAATTTCTCTGCTGGATGGTAGTTCTTATTGGACCCAAATGCAGTTCCTATTTCACAAATCAGAGCTTAAACCTTCTCAAGAGGGTATCGATTCATACTATCAAAGCAGCAAGATTCCAGAGCTGGGAGCTGAGGGAGTCTGGCCCTTTTAATCAATATTTTCCTACTCATTAAAGCAGATGTCTGATTCAACTCTTGATTTTAAGCCAGACTCAGAGACTGAGAATCAGTATTCTGATGGTGTAGCCTTTACTGGGCAACAAAACCAACTAATTTCTTCATCACTGTCTCTCCCTCTCTCCTTTTCCTTCTCGCTCTCTTTTTTCATCTGTATTTTCTAGATTTGTTGCTTAAATCAAGGCCTAATAGACACCTACTTTCTGCCACTTTTGCCTAGGACAGATGCAAAGAGCAACCTCTAACCCAAAGCCAAAGCTACTCAACCCTAACATGTTCTGGGCACAGATGCACCATCTCAATAAATAATTTCTGCCTTAATGGGCTGCTTAAATCATCCTCTTCAGAGCCGAACCTCTTAAGTTTTAAAGATTTAAACAGATAAAGAGCAACGAAGATCAATAAACTTTCCAAAGAATAATTTATAAGAATCACAGCCCAAATGCCTTCCTGGGATCAGATTTTTAATCTAACATTCCCCTGAAACCTCTCGCCCATTTAGGCAGCACTGCATGGTGCAAAAACAAAGGATTTACAGATGTGCAGACCTCATTTGGAACTCAAGGTCAGCCCTCGCTTGCAGTGTGACCTTGGGTGAATAACTGTACTCTGGACTCATTTTCCTCATCTATAAATTAGAGAAAACTATCGCTGTCTCATGAGACTGATAGGGAAATGGGGTCAGATAGCATAAATAAAGTGCATCTCAGAATCACATAATCACAGCCAAGCACAATCTCATAATCACGCCACCCAGTGGGTTTCGGTGCGTGTTAGATATTTTTGTCTTTCCCTTGATTCCGTCTCTCTTTCCCAGCACTTCCACTCTGTCTTCTTCCTTCCTGTGTCTCCATTTAATGCTCCCTTTCTACTGATTTACCTTTTGCTCTACTTTTTCTCACCATCCCCTTTAGCTGCACTTAAAACCATAGACTCAGCATCAGAAGGATCTAAAATAGTGTCACCCTTCAAGATAAATGACGTGCCCTAGATCATTGAGCTACTCACCAGCAGAGCCACGGGCAGCACTCAGCAGTCCTACCTGCCAGGGTCTCACTCCCATCCTAGCCTTTTTCTCTCTTTCAGAGTTGAAATTCCTAAAAGTGGCAGCTCCTTCAGTACAGTACATTTCCCAGAAAACCACCCCCAAAGTACAATATAAAAGGAATTACTGGGATGTGTCTAAAAAATTTTTTTTGTTTTACTAATTTTAGAAACAAAACATAGTCCAGTTCTCATTAGAGGTTTCATATGATGGCATAGTCATTCCGGGGAAGCTGTTTCAAATCTGACGTGTTTTTTTGCAACTCTGAGCTGGGGGATGTCTTTTCTCTCCCATCTAATGTCACTCGTGGGCTGAAGCCGGCACACACTGGCACGTGAAAGTAAATTCTTAGCGTCTCTTTCCAACTCTGTGTTCAATGATATCATATCAGTAACTTATCATATCAGCATGTTATGGGAATATTTACATCACAGATGTGGCAACCACCACATCTTAGTGTCTCTTTCCAACTCTGTGTTCAATGATATCATATCAGTAACTTAACATATCAGCATGGTGGGAATATTTACATCACAGATGTGGCAACCACCACAAATAGACTTTTGTGGAGAACCAGGAACGAATTGTTAAACACTTACCAGCACACCATCAGACAAATTCTCTTCATATTTATTTGTTTGTTTATACAGATACAAAACACACAGAGACGGGTAGGGAAAGAGAGAGAGTCATGACTTTTGCCCTGATTCCTAGGCAGCCCTGTTTTGCTTTAAGGAACATTTAAGTTTGTTTTCACAATAATGATTTCCTGCAGAAGCCTCTAAGCTTCACCCTGTGTGCACATGATAATGAGTTTAGACCTTTAGAAATCTGTCATCTACTGGTCATGGCAAAGGCTCTATTAACACTCAATCACGTAAATTTGCTCTGTCTTAGTCTGTAGAAGGGAAGGTAGGTGTCTGCTGGGCCACTGGGGCATCTACATCGGTTTTTTATCCTATTGATTTTAAATAGAGAGTGTAAGGCTGTGAGGACTTTAGTCCTGGAGAATCTCTGCGAGTTGCTGTGGTGTCATTGAGCATTTCATCGTCCATATCCACATTTAAATAGAGTTTGTTTCCTCCAAATATGATACTTTGCTAGTAGCCAAGAGGCCACTACACTGCCTGGGACTGAATCAATCCCTCTTCCCCAACTGATCAGCAAATTCCTTAACTTCCCTAAGCCTCAGTTGTAAAATGGGGATCATAACACCATCTGCCTGCCTGAGCTGTTATGAGGATTAAATAAGTCATGAATATCAAAGTGTTTAGGACAGTGGCTGGCATCAACAAACAATAAATGTTAGGAATTAGGAAAGAGTAGAGGTAGAAATTTATCCCAAGGTTAGATGTTCAATTGCCAGATTTAGCTGGATAGCTGAGAAAGAGGCTTGGAAAAATCCTTAAAGGAAGGGTTTACATAGAATACTGTGGCTAGAAGTCTATGTCAGTTCTGGAGGGGCTCCCAGGAGCCGTGCGCTGGGAATTCCCACTGAAGGACTCAGGGATCTTCCAAACAGCAGCAGCTGGAGAGAACAGCTGAGCCTCCCTTCCTTATCAGAGGCAGGAGTTTGTAACCTTAGTCCCCAGGGCAGACACCAGCGCTGATGTTCACATGAAGACACTGCATGGGCTTTGGCAGCAGTAGACACCCCTGCGCCTTATTTGGGCCAATAAAATGTAAGCAGCCACGATAATGTGTCTCCTGTAACCTTCATGAGCCAAGGAGTGATTTGCCTGCGTCCTCCCAGCTGCTACAGTAACTAGAGATGATCTGTATGAGAAGGTTTCTTCAGCTTTTACCCCCGAGTATGAATTTCCTGGAGCAGGGCCCCAGATTTCCCACCATAGACACACAGTCTGAATAAGACATAACTTCATTGTTTTAAGCCATTGAGACTGCAGGGGTTGCTCCTGGACAAAGCCTATCCTATCTTATCCTACACAATTCTACTCTAATCTATTCTAAAAATATCAATAAGATCTTTGCAGGCTCATTTCCTTTACTATTGGGAACAAGTTACTTATAATGCACCTCATTATCAAACCTCAAAATGAAAGACCAATGAAGTTAAAAATCATTGATTTATAGGAACAAAAATTTATTATCTATAAGATTCATGTTAAAGTTTCTCTCTAAATTTAATTTACTTAGCAAGTTGATTGCTCTTCATTTTCTTTATCCTGTATTAGACAAAGCGATCCATTGAACCTTAACATTGATTTATCTTAATTTTGTTAAAGATTCATGCCTGAAAGAACTCAAACAAAAAATCCTCCACGGGTCTAACAAGGTAGACTTCTGTAGAGGAAATTTAATAGCAGGAAAAGAGCAGCCACATCTGCATTCCCGCGACCTTCCCCTTGAAATCCTCCCTTTCCCCTTGAGTTAGCCCCCCCCTTTCTATCCTCTAATACCGCCACTCCAGTCCCCAGAGAGTCAATGCCTCCTCAACATGGGTTCTTGTTGGGCCTATACTTTTTTCGTCTCTCTTAACAGAACTGACACATATGGGCATTTTTCGAAAACAGTTGGGTGTTTGGTTTTTTGGGTTTGTTTTTGTTTTTTGGGGTTTTTTGTAAGAAGATGAATAGATAATGTAAGTGAAAATAAACAAGATAGAAAACACACAGAATATAATTACTGCAGTTAAAAAACAAACTACTCAGAGGGCCACCATCCTGAATAACTAGGCTTTGGCCTCCATCTGGCAGGCTGTGTTCACAGGCACCGTCTGGCTTCTTCTAATTCCTGGCCTCTGCACAGTGAGAGGCACCTGTCACCTGGGACAGGAGTACAGTCTAACTAAACTTGCTGCAACCAAGGGCAAATGCCAGAACCACTTTGCTTGAATCAAATGTCTTCAGCCCTCCAGCATTCTCCCCTTCAGACTTGATTTTTCTGATTTAGGGACACCATGTCTACAATTTACTTTCAAGATAATGGGGAGAGGCACTCTTAATCCTGACTCGTGCAGCTTTCCCTTCCAAGCGCGTGTCAGTAGCTTTGTGCATGTGTATAACTTACTTCCACACCAGCACAGCACACTCGAATACACATACATGTGCACACCACACATGCTCAAATATGAAGGAATGTGATCTAGTCCAATCAATATAATGTCCAACATTAAATCAACGTGCATGTGTATTTACAGTGGTTATTATTTATATTTGTGTATACAGCACATCAGTTAAGAACATAAACTTTTTTTTTGAGACAGAGCCTCAAGCTGTCCCCCTGGGTAGAGTGCGTGGCATCACAGCTCACAGCAACCTCCAATTCCTGGGTTCAAGTGAGTCTCCTGCCTCTGCCTCCCAAGTAGCTCAGACCACAGGCACCCGCCACAACGCCTGGCTATTTTTTTTTTTAGTTGCAGCCATCATTGTTGTTTGGCGGGCCCAGGCTGGATTCAAACCCACCACCTTAGGCGTATGTGACTGGTGCCTTAGCCACTTGAGCCACAGGCACCGAGCCTATAAACTTTAAACAAATAAACAACAGGTTAATTTTCAGCTCCAGCATGTCATAGCTGAAGCAAATTTTTTAATCTCTCTAACATCTGCATCTTCAAGTAAGAATAATGGCAGTAGCTACTCCAGAAGACTGATGTGGGCTAAAGCACAGAAAGTGAGGGAAAACAGTTAGTATCGTGTCTGGAACGTAGCAAGCCCCCAATAACTTTCAGCTAGCAGTGACAGTGGGGGAGGCGTTGCTGGTGATAGTAGCAGCAGCAATATTACTGCCTTAATGAGGAGGATCATTGTCCCATTTCTATTGTAGCTTCCATAATTCTTCAGTTTTTTCCTATGGAAATGCCCCCCACAGAGTGATTTTTAAGTTTGTTTTGTTTTGTTTTTTCTTTTCTGAGACAGAGTCTCACTATGTCATCCTCGGTAGAGTGCCGTGTTGTCACAGCTCACAGCAACCTCAAACTCTTGGGCTTAAGTGATTCTTTCGCCTCAGCCTCCCAAGTAGCTGGGACTACAGGCACCTGCCACAACTCCTGGCTATTTTTTGGTGGCAGTTGTCATTGTTTAGCAGGCCTGGACGAGGCTCGAACCAGCCAGGTAGTGTATATGGCCAGCACCCTACTCACTGAGCTCCAGGCCCCGAGTCATTTTTTAAGTTTTTTAGAAATTCAAAACACTTTAGTAAATATCACCTATTCTGCACTGTTCCCCATCTCATCAGCAGGATGTGGTCCATTCCCTAGTGCTCCAGGGCTATTCACATTTGCTGACCTGACAGTGATGCCATCTTGGCACCTTCCAAGAAGAAAAGGCTTCCCTTATTTCCTGCCAAAACACATCATCCATTTGCTTGAAACCCATCCAGATTCGCTCCCATATTAGGAAACATATAAGTGCCCCCAAGAGAATTCAAACACTTAGCAAGGCTCTGAGCAATTAAACTTTGGTGGCCTGTTATAGAAACAGAAAAAGCAAAGGAGAAGAGTCCTTGAGAGAGAAAGAGAGAAAAGAGAAGTAAATTTAAGTGGCTCAGCTGGGTTTGAGGGAGAGAAAGAGTGTGTCGTCTACTCATTATGTGCTTCTGTTTGGAAAGAAGTCAAATGTTTTCACGGAAATGCAAACAGAAAGCTTTCACGATGTAGTACACAGGCAAACTCACAAATTAAGGCACTGTAGGCTCCAATGTAAACAGGTGCAATCACATATTACACATCTAGGCTATCATAAGTCTAGTCTGGTCTGATGGCAGGAGGTAGGCGGGGTGATAGCCTTCCGAGTTTGCTGGCCTAAAAGCTCTAATTAGAAGAGCATGTCTCCTATTTGGATCTCTTATAGTGTTCTTCTGTGGAATTACTCTTACTCTACTATTCTTAGTCTAATAGGGAAGCCTTTAAACAGGGAATTAGACTGAACTTTGTCTTTAATGATGAGCTCATCCCCTGAAGATTCCTACCTCTGACCCAGAAGCAGGGGCCCTAAAATATAGCCCTCGGTCTTCTCTACTATATCTGAAGGATCTGCAGCAGGTCAGAACTGCAGACCAAGCACAGCGTTTTGAGGGAACACACTTATATTGGTCATTTGCCAAGTACAGGCACCCATGCCAGGCACTATGGAAATATGAGGCTTATAAAGTCAGGGCTCTGTCTTCCAGAGCCTCATAGTCCAACCATTCAAGGGGAGAAAATTCTCCACCCCATGTTCCCAGTGTAGCCTTGGGACTTTACTTCAGGCCCAGTCCTTTGGGGCCCAAGCTGATTTGCACCGTCTTGTCAGAAACAAGAGAGGAATTTCCCAATTTCATTAGACACTAGAATGAAAAGGAATAAACCAGTCATATCTTAGAAATAAACCAACCAACAAAATCAAAGACTTTTAGGATAGGTGGATATAATAGCAAGATACAGAACCCCAAGACCAATAGCTCAAAAGAGCAAAAACCATTTGCTCAGTGGAAATAAGTGCCAACGATGGTGGTCCTTTCTCTTATCAGATATCTTGTGCTTAGAGAATTGGAAGTTTACCTGAAGTCCAGTGGGGCACACACTAGGGCACAGAGAAGAAAAGCACTTCAAATGACAGAACTCCCATTCCCACCCTCCAGAAAGATTCCCAGATGCCTCCATGGATTAAACAAGAGAAGAGTGGACAATGAAATTCAATCCCTTTAACTCAAAAGGCCCTTCCTTCAAATTAGAGAACATGAAAGAATCACCTCTGAAGATTTGCCCCAGCAATTCACTCTGATGGTGATCTATAACTCTCTAAGAAATGTTTATATCCAACATGCCTGTGAATTTCAGGACCATTTGAAGCTCATTTCTGTTATATCATTTTTTCTTTTGTGCATTGGCATCCTTATGAGGTATTAAGATAATCTCCAAAATTCTGATGAAGACTCAGACCTCTAGAAAAATCCACAGATGTGGTCTGGAACTGCCTTCTGAACCAGTGGGATGTCTGTTGATCAATCATCATTTATCATTAGCTTAACCAACTCAGAAAACTAATCAGTAGTGACCCAAACAAGCATAGCACAATTTATGTACTAAAATTCTTCAGGACCACTGATAGAGCTAACATTTTTTGGATATTTACTATGTGCCAAGAGTAAAACATGGCAAAGCGAAGTTAAGCAACTTACAGTCCCACAGCTCATAAGGCTGAACAAGGGTTTTAACCTGGCCGGGGAAAAAGGCCAGGGAGGAAGAAAGCTTCAAAGCTCTCACACTTAACCACATGCTCCAGTCTACACCCTCCATAAAGCAAACGACCCTCATCAGAGGCCACCTGTGTTTCTGTCAACCATTTTCTTTTACTCTGAGAGAGCCCACTGCTATCTAGTTAAGGATTAAAATCTTACTTTAGCCTGAAACAGCGATAAAACATGAGAAGCTGACTCACACTTTCCATTCCTGGGTAGCAGTGGTTTCCAACCTACACATCAGAATCATGTTGGGGGTGTATAAAAAGAAAACGAGCTCCAGGAAATGAGCTCTGATTCAATGATTGTCGGGTGGGTCCTAAGAATCAGTATTTAAAAAACCATTTTCCAGGGGAGTCTAATTCCCAGTTAGGATTGAGATCTGCTTCACATTATAGGATGGGGAACCCGTGTTCCTCTGAACAGAGAGGGATCTGGACCCATTCACTAATGCCGACATGAAAACCCACAGCTAGAGTTGTTTAAACAACTGAAATTTGTTTTCTCAGAATTCTGGAAGGTGGAAGTCCAAGGTCACAGAGCAGGCAGGGTTGGTTTCCTGGGAGGCATCTCTCCCATCTTACAGACAGCCACCCTCCTGCTTCCTCTTCTCTTGGTCACCCCTCTGTGCATATACCCCTGCTCCCAACCCGTCTCTCTCTCTTGTCTTCTTATAAGGACACCAGATGCAGGGATGGGGAACCTCGCAACATGTAACCTTATAGATCGTTATGTGAGGCCCATTGACTGAATCCAAATTTGGATCTAGAAAACCATGTGTAGTCGTAAGGTCACAGGTGCCCCACCCCTGGATTAGGGCCCTACCTAAACAGCCTCATTTTAATGAAAATCACCTCTTTCAAGACCTGACCTCTAAATGCAGTCACATTCTGAGTTTCTAGAAATTGAGAATTCAGCGTGTGATTCTGGAGAAAGGGGGATAAAACTAGTACATAACAAAGAGAACTGGAAATTCCTTTTTGTAGCAGCCCATGTAGCCTATGGCTAGGAGAAGTGAGAGTTACAGCTCAATAATGGAACGCCTTGGTGAAAGGGCGTGGAGAGGGATCTAGCTCTCCTAACAAGCATGAGAGCTCGCGAGATGAGAGCAGTGGTGAACGGGCAGTCTCCACACCTGTGATGTTGAGAGGCACGAGATCAGCCTTATAGTAGGCAGTCGGGGGCATACGCATTCTATCATGGGCCGCTTACTCCGACCCTGTCTCTTCTCCTGCCTGCAGAACGCCAGCACAACGTCTCTCTGCTGAAGATTACCAAGCTCTATTAAAAACTAAAATCTATCTATTCTAAGACTGCTTTATCCTCTTAAAGACTTTCTCTCTCTCTCCCTTCTGAAGTAGGTAGCCTTCGAGCACCTGAGAGCAATTGTTTCTGAGCAAGGTAGCTTAGCGGTCTGCATCCGGAACCTAGATAAGCCGCCCAAGACCTGGCCAGTCCCAGACCCCGACAAGGGGTGGCAGCGGTGGGCTGTGACACCTTTTCCTTGCAGTGCAATCTCTTCACATTGCACCTCTGCCCCCTCCAGTTGATTCAATGCGCTGCTGCCAGATGGACCTTCAAGATTATATCACTCCTCTACTCTAAACCAGCTATAACACCCATGGCATAAAAAAATAATGTTGTAAATGCTTAACCTGCTCAAATAAGCTCTCAACTCTGTGGCAGAGGCCCACCATTCAGCCTCATACCTGCCCTCCCCCCGGGGTGACTTCCCACCCCTGCAAAGAGCTCTTCTATCCCAGAACTCCTGTTGCTGCTTCTCCCACGCACAGTAACTCAGCTCTGGCTAAGTCCACGCCTCAGCCATGGTCAGGCCCACCTGATGGTGCATCAGAGGGCTTTGTCTTCTCCTTCCTTCCTCCCTTCCTTTCTCAACTTTATTGAGGTATAACTGACCAATAAAACATGTATATATTTGAGATGTATAACTACATATACGTATATGTTCTCATATACATTGTAAAATAATCTCTACAATCAAGCTAATTAAAATTTCTATCCCCTCACACAGTTACCTATTTATTTATTTGTGGGTAAGGAACACTGAAGGTCTAGCCTCTTAACAGATTTCAAGTATATGATGCATTATTGTTAACTGCAGTCACACTGCTGTTTATTAAAGCTCCAGAACTTGTTCATCTTACACAACCAAAATGTTCCCTTTGACAAACATCTCCCATTTCTCTCTCCATCTCTGCATTTCTTTCTTTTACCAGGATTTTTTCTCCCAAAGGGACACTGAACTGCCCCAAAATGTGACTGCAGCAGTCACTTTTTCCTCTAGCCCAGGAATTCCTCCAGACGTTGCCTTTTTTAGTTTTTCTTAAACCCCCTCACTCATTCTCTCTCCTTTGATACTAAACCCCCTGACCTTGCACTCCAGCTCCCCCTTCCAGAGCAATGCCTGTTGGATTAGCAGTTCAGATCCAGACTGGCAACCCGAGCCCTCAGCCATTCTCTCTAGGCTCCAAGCACAGCCACCCCAGTCACCCGTCAGGGAAGGCTCTGCCTGTAGAGCTCTTGGTCTGTTGTGCTCACTGTCCCAAGAGTCTAGAACAGTGCCTAGCGCATTGAGGACACACCATAAATAGCTGCTGAATGAGTGAATGGCACATTCATCATGACCTGCGGGTGATGAATCATTTTCACTTTGTAAAGTAAATCCACTTGTGTTGGAGGGAAGAGTCCTTATTTCCACTTAAAACTATCTATCATGTGATAGATTATTTAACACAGTCATAATAACTAGACCCTGATTAATACTACACAGCATAAGTATTACCCTTTGTACTTTTCAATATGTTGTCCCATTTATTATCTCAATGTAACCTCATAATAATCTCATTTCCTATTACAGATGAGAAATGAGGCAGAAAGGTAGCAGGACTTGATCAAAGTCACGGAGCTATTTGAGTAGAGAGTTGGGATCAGAATCGGGGCCCTGTCTGCACCCCAGGCTCTCCCAGTGCCGCTGCTGGGCAGACACCAGGCCTCCTCCCAGGCCCCAGCACACAAGGCACCATCAGCCCTCACAGACCTGCTTACTGTCCCTACAGGGACCACGTGGGATGGTGATGAGTTTCATGGGGTGGTTGGAAGGAATATACAACTTAGATCACAGGTACTTTCTCTCTATACATTTGGGGCATTCACAAATTTCTATCAAATCAAGATAAAAGAAAATCTATCATTTTTTAAAACCACAATAAGCCTCTTAAGAAGAGGAGATCCTGCAGAAGAAAGGCAGAGTCCTCAACGCCCTGGATGTACAAAGGTGGACCCAGTGGTGAGTCAAGAAGGGAGGCTAATGAGCCCATTGCCGTGCCAGGCATCGGGAGCAGCTCAGTCGGGGATTCTGCCTCAGGAGTCTCACCAGGATATCCCAACCGAAAGACCCACTTCCAACCCCACTCACACGGTGCCTGCCAGGCCGCAGCTCTTCACTGGCTGGTGACCAGAGGCAGCAGCTCCTAGCCACGTAATCCCGTTCACTGGGCTGTTCACATGTGGCAACCAACTCCTCCCAGCTGAGAGATTCCAGAGGGGGACAAGGCGGAGACCAAGGTGGGGCAAGTGAGGTACCTCAGCAAACTTTAAGGCTTGAGCCCTCCTCAAGCTGAGACTGTGAGAGAGAGCCATTATAACCTCATTTTTTTGTTGTTGTTTTTGTTTCTTTTTTTTTTTTTTCTTTTTTCTTGAGAGGGCATCTCACTCTGCTGCCCTGGCTAGTGCCAAGGCATCATCACAGCTCACAGCAACCTCAAACTCTTG
>NW_003852403.1:21060233-21070231 GCF_000181295.1 Otolemur garnettii
GCCCTGGCTAGTGCCAAGGCATCATCACAGCTCACAGCAACCTCAAACTCTTGGACTCTTTTTTTTTCTTTTTTCTTGAGACAGCATCTCATTCTGCTGCCCTTGCCTCAGCCTCCCCAGTAGCTGGACCTACACATGCCCTACCCAACACCAGGCTAGTTTTTTCCTATTTTTAGTAAGAGATGGATCTTGCCCTTGCTCAGGCTGGTCTCAAACTCCTGAGCCCAAGCAATCCACCTCAGAGGGCTAGGATTACAGGCATGAGCACCTGTCTATTACCTCATTTTGGAAAGAACATATCATCACGTCTTCTCCCACATGCTAGTTTGAGAGGATGGCACAAGTGTGTATGAACTCTGAGAGGCAAGAATTATTGGGCCCCATCCTAGATGCTGCCACAAAAAATATTAAGCTCTCAGGTCACACAGTGCAGGCTGTCCTGGAAACCATGTTGGTTTCTAAAATCCCAGGAGGATTTCGTCAGCTAGATAGGGACTTTGTCTTTACAACAGCATTATTTACTTAGCCAAGACCTTTCAATGAATGTCTGAGACAAGCATCTCCTTAATTAATTGACGTAGGAGGCAGAGGATCTGTCCATATAGCAAAAAGCTAAAGATTTGAAGCCAAACATCTGCGTTTAAATGTTGATAGTTGTGGGACCTTGTACATGTCACTTCCCTTCTCTGAGCTGTCCTTTCACATCTAGAAAAATGTTACCTTCTCAAAAACTTATGAGAATTACATGTCAGAAGTCATCCATTTAACAAGCATTTTCAAGTATACCGGGCTCACCATCAGTGCCGCATTAAATGCTTGTTAAATCCATCTCTAAATCTCAACTGATTGGCAGAGGGCTTCCTTAAATATCACGGGAAGACATTAGGATTCACACCTGCAAAGCTTTCACTTACTCTGTAGAATGCTTTTCCTTATTCCATCGCTTCCTTTTAGTCAAATCACTTGTCTTAGGAATGTTTCCTCATCTGTAAACTGCAAATTATTAACTACAGGTAAAATTAAATATGTGGCTCTTCAAAGAACAAGGAAAATGATGGGAGAGTGTAGAGGGAGGAGGAATTACAACAGAGGCTACTGCAGGACATTTTCTTTCCTGTTGTTTCTCATCCTTTGCTCCTTTGTTCCGTAAAGTCATGATACTGATTGAATCCATCAACGAAGGTTGCTGTGAATGAGCATAAAGGTTTAAAAAGCAAATATTACCCAACATCTGCCAGAATACCTCATACTGTGACAGGAAAAAATAATAGAATAACTGTTTATTAAGTTATAAAAACTTATTTTTTTTTTGAGATAGAGTCTCACTATGTCACCCTTGGTAGAGTGCTGTGGCATCACAGCTCACAGCAGCCCAAACTCTTGGGCTCAAGCGATTCTCTTGCCTCAGCCTTCCAAGTAGCTGGGACAACAGGTACCTGCCACAACACCTGGCTATTTTTGGTTGGAGTTGTCATTGGTGTTTGGCAGGCCAGGGCTGGGTTCGAACACGCCAGCCCCAGTGTATGTGGCCAGTGCCCTAGCCACTGAGCTACAGACATCAATCCAGGTCATGAAAAACCTTTTGATGTTGTTGTTATCTTCCCGCCAAAAATCAGAGTCTATAAGACTCCTTCAAGCTCTGCCTTATAGTCCATCAGCTGTGGCTAAACTATTGTATTTTCTTGAGAAATACTCTGCAGCCCTGCTCTTCTGAACCCCTTCTTCTCCCTCCAGTTCCAGTGCTTTTGGAATCCCGTAGGAAGAAACAGCTGAGTAACAGAACAAGGGATGAAGACACTGTATTCTAAATTCTGATATGGGGCAATCACAGACAAAACAGCCATTCTTGTCTGCAGTCAGAACACAAGCTCTGAGAGAACAAGAAACCAGTACAGTGTGGTCTGTGTGGACCAGCACGAGACAGAGACTGCATGGGATGTTCATGCTGTTACTCGACTTATGGGTTGGGGCTGGCAGGTGGGAAAGAGGAGAATAAAGAGAGGCTGGGACTATGGTGGGACACCCAGGGCAAAGGCAGTATGGGGGATCAGAATGTACCATCCGGAAACGTGAAGGAGTGCGGAGCTGGAGGCAATTAAAAAGAGGCAAATAACGGGAATGGTCTATGCCCTCCACTTGCCTAAAATTAGCACACAGGTTTACAAAGGCAAGAGAGAGTCTGTGCCCCTCACCCCCTAGCGGGGGAACAAAAGTTAATCAGTGAATGCAGCTTTGGGTATTCATCATCTGGAGATGGCACCAGGGGGATCTACACTAGCAAACTTCACTACTAGCCTTTACCTGCCAGTTATTTGCCTTCACTCGAGTTATTGCCCCTAGAGATTCAAAGTCTCTTTTCTTTGTCTTGTTACATCTCTAAAAATGTACTGCTCTTTGTTGAAGATGCTAAATAATCTGGAATTCAAGCCCATGCCTTTGAGAAGTAAGGACTCATTCTCTGGGTGTCACCCATGTATAGATGAAATGTACATGTTAATAAACTTCTGTTTGTTTTTCTCTTGTTAATCAGTCTTTTGTCACAGGGGGCTGTTCCAACTAAAACATTATAGAACTAATTTTTTTCCTACAGCAGCCGGGGAAACATCACCAGCCAAAGGAATGCCCAAAGGACATTAAAAATTTGTGATGTTTGATATCAATTTTTTGTTCCCTAATTTACCCTGGGCTGTGTTTACTTTTCATTATCCCCAAACCCTTGATAAAGGTCTACTATTCACAACAGGTTTGTGTTGATTATACTTTCAGAGATTAAGGACAAAGGTGAGAGGGGATAGCACGTCCGCCTGGAGCAGAGCAGAGAGGACAGTGAGCACAGGACCCAGGAGCATAGATTGGAGCAGGTGACCTCAGAGAAGCAGGTGGCTCTGATGGGGAAATGAAAACTTCTTCAGATATCCCTGGGAGAGCCCTCATGGTACTTGGGATGGGGTTTATTTAAACCACTGTATCACAAAATCAGAGGATTTGAGAACATCTGGTTTACTTATGTGTTTGTGTACATATAAATACATGCATACATTTAAAATACAAACAGTTAAGAGTGTGTGTGTGTGTATAGAAAGGAAACCATCTGATTCTCACATCTGGGCCAGAGAAAAAAACCAATATGAAACCGAAAGAAGAAAACAGGAATCCTATAGGGACACAAAGCCAGACCCAAATGTTCCAAGGATAAAACAAGCACCTAGGAATTAGAGAAATCTTGGGGAGGGGTAGACTTTTCCAGAGTGCTTCAAATGTGACATTGTCTACAGTTGGAATACAAGATTTGGCTGACGAGATTGGGGTGGGTGTTGTGGGCAGATCTCCATAAAGTAAGATCCACTCAAGAGGGCAAAAAGTATGGCATTAGGATACAAGCTTTGGTTGTGCCTTAAAGTCAGTCAACCACTAAATCTCTGCCCACTAGCTGCCAGTATCCTCCCTGCCAGCTCCCAGTTTCAACAACCAAAGCATGTATTCCAACTGTAGGCAATGCCACAGTCCAAGCACTCTTTACCTAGATCATTCTTTATGTAGGTCTTATTGGACAAGTAGTTCAGTAAGCTTCCATATAGACAGATTATAGCCCTCATAATGATACATTGTAATATAAGTTCATTCCATAGTTATTTTCAACTAATTCTTTTAGCTTTTGTATAAAATCCCAAGCTAAAAGAACCCTTCAGTTACTTTTAAAGAGAGGTAATTAATTACCTGAGAGATTCCCCTTGCACACAGTCCAATGACTGAGCCCAGAGAAAGCTGACCAAATAGGCAGAACTCATTTCAAAATGCAGCCTGAACCCACCTTAAGTCCCTGTAGGAATGTCACACATTATAGAAGGATCAAGTATGAGGAAAACACAGATGTGAAGCACTTTGAAAACATGAGCATTAACTTAAAATGAGATGTTCTTCTTAATAGGCAAAGAGATAAAGAAATGATTTCTTTGTCACAATGCTCTATAGGAGGAAAGGGTGATAGACATTGTTATCCATTTTTTTAAATCAGGGGGCTCCATTTGAAAACTATAGAACCTTTTGTTATCCATTTTTTTAAACCGTGAGCTCCATTTGAAAACTACAGAACCTTTCCCAGCAAATGACAAACACAACTCATAAGGAAGAAGACTGGGGACCAGAGATCAGTTGGCTAACAACCAGGGCAGCACGACACAGCCTTGAGATGCTCTGCCTTGAGAGTTGTTACCAATGTGTTACGGAATTTAGCAATAAAGAATAAAACAAGAGCTTTCCATTTTCTGTTAGTATGAAATTCTTGACAGCTCATCTAGCCCCTTGACATCCAGATCTCAGAAGTCACTTAATGAAACAGAGGTTGGTCAAGACCAGAAAAACTCTGCAATAATAGTTTCCCTATGAACCAGGAGTCAAAAGAAATAGATCTATCCTGACATTCAGCCTCTACTCCAAAGAGGTTTTTAAAAATATAGTGAGGGCTACTTCCTCCATACAGGGCATGTCCATTATCTGGGCAAGACCACAGAGGCATATCCAGCTTATTGAGTAACTGAGCTCCAGTCAACAGAGAAGCCTCCTTTGAGCTCCTGACAGTTTAATTTAGCTAAACAATTATATCTGCAATTTGATCATATAATCTCTCCTTCTTGATGGCCAATAAAAGTGGTGCTTCCCCTGAGACACAGAAACTTGACATGATTAAAGGGAAAAGGAAAATAGAGTCTTTAAATTGTTTGGTTCAACCCAATTGAGCCCTCAACATTTATAATAGTTGCCTATCCCAATCTCCATCCAGTCTCTTTGTTGTGACCACCTATGGAGTAGATCAGTAATACATAAGAAGCAGCATGAGTTCTCTCTGAACAAATCCTCAAGGTGGTGGAGAGAACATCTCCAAAGTGTCTTCTATCTGTGGGACCAAAGTAGAATTCAAACAGGTTAGGATAGCCCCAGTGGCTAGGCATTTGGAAGGAGCCATAGAAGCCACCAGAAAAAAAAAGAATAATTAATAAAAACAGAGATTTCCCTGGGATTACCTTTTTGGTGACATATTTGTTCTTTCTTACTATTGTAACAAATTACAAAAAATTTAGAGACTTTAAAAAACACCCACTTGGCGGCGCCTGTAGCACAGTGGGTAGGGCACCAGCCACATACACCGAGGCTGGCAGGTTCAAACCCAGCCTGGGCCTGCTAAAACAATGACAACTGCAACAACAGAAAAAAAATAGCTGGGTGTTGTGGCAGGCACCTGTAGTCCCAGCTACTTGGGAGATTGAGGCAAGAGAATTGCTTAAGCCCAAGAGTTTGAGGTTGCTGTGAGCTGTGACACACAAGCACTCTATCCAGGGTGACAGCTTGAGACTCTGTCTTAAAAAAAAAAAAAAACCACTTGTTATAGTTCTGTCATTCAGAAATATACACAGGATGTTCCAGTGGTTCTCTGCTTTCATAAAGCCAAAACCAAGGTATTAGCAGGGCTGCATTCCTTTCTTGAGATTTTGGGGGTGAATTTACTTCTAACCTTATTCAGGTTGTTGGCTGAATTTGATTTCTTGAGGTTGTAGGACTGACGTCCCTATTTCCTAGTTGACTGTTGGGTTGGCCTGGGGGGGGGGGGTCATTCTCAGGTTCTAGAGGCTGCTAGCATTTCTTGGCTCATGGGCTCTTCCCTCAGTCTTCAAAGACAGCAATAATAGGCCAAGTCCTTCTCACATGTAGAATCTCTCTGATCCCCTGCCTCACTGGGAAGTTGGGGAAAATGCTTTCATCTTCTGCCACATCTCTCTAACTTCAGCCAGAGAAATTTCTTCACTTTGAAGAGTTCATGTGGCGGGAAGTGCTGGCTCACATCTGTAATCCTAGAACTCTGGGAGGCCAAGGCAGGAAGATCACTTGAGCTCAAGAGTTTGAGACCAGCCTGAGCAAGAGTGAGACCCTGTCTTTACTAAAAAATAGAAAAAATTTAGCCAGGCATTGTGGCACATGCTTATAATCCAGCTGCTTGGAAGGCTGAGGCAGGAGGATTACTTGAGCCCAGGACTTTGAGGTTGCTGTGAGCAAGACTGATGCTACTGCACTCTAGCCTGGGGCAACAGAGTGAGACTCTGTCTCCAAAAAAAATAATAATAATAATTCATGTGATTATATTGAGCTCACCCAAATAATCTAGGATAATGTCTCTACCATAATTTTAATTATGTCTGCAAAATACCTTCACAGAAGTACCTGGATTATCATTTGATTAAATAACCATATGATAAGAATCCTGCTGTAATCTTCTTCCTCAGGGCCAGAGAAGGGATTTCTTTGGGTAAGATTCTTTTATTCTAGAATTAAGCACAATCAAAAGCCCATGTATAAAGTCCAAAATTGAACCAGCCTCTCAATACATAAATCACATTATTGTTAATATAAGAGTTCTGTATAATTGATCGTGCCAGGTAGCAACAGGACCACTATTCCATTTTGCCTCTTCATACTTTCTCTTTGACCATCAAATTTCTTCTTGGCCAATTTTCATGTGTTGACTAAGGGAAGTCTCCCCAAATTCTTGTGCCCTAAAGCAGACTGTAAAGTTGCTACTGTATGTTTTACTATACACATATTGAACACCTGTGTGCCTATCTTTAAGCTGTTGTCTCAGCTTCAAGTTCATCTTTCTACATTCTGCTTTCTGAAGCTGGGGCTAGAACTCTGGAAAACACATTTCTCCTCCACCAGCTGGCTCCATGTTAGGTTCTGTTAACACAGGTCCTCTCGGGAGACAGCAGGAGGGAGGGAGTGCTTGCTATTCCCAGCACTGTCACCCTACCAATGACCTTTCACCCCCAGTAGCAGCAATTATCCCAGCTCCACCTACTTTTATCACTTCCAAAACAGCCTCACCATGCCCCCTCTTAAGCACCAGTTCCCCCTCCTCCTGAGTCCCAATTCTGAGAGGCCATTTCTCTGCGCTCCTAAGATAGTGGTTCTCAACCCTCCTCATGCCACAACCCTTTAATACAGTTCCTGTGGGTCGCAACCCACAGGTTGAGAACTGCTGTCTAAGAGAACAGAACCATCAAGGGAGAGTGACTTCCTCACATACATGAGCCCCAGCACTGAGGGGCTCCTTCTCCTATTTCCAGTTCTGGTAACCCCATCACCTTTCCTTTGTTACCACATAATTAGCAGGTGCTTCCTGCCATTATCAGTTCTGGACTACTTTAGAGTTCCCAGTTCACTATTTCAGCCAACCAATACCTGTATAAGCAAGTCTTGGTATTAAATTCTCTCTATTGAAATAACTGGAGTGATTTCTGTTTCCTGACTAGGACCTGTTTTGATGCAACCTATGTTAGATATATAAGATTCAGATGAATAAGAATAGGTCCAAAATCATAGGATATTCAGATATGACAGGACTTTAAAGATCACCTAGTTCAACTCTAACATTTCATCAGTGGAGAAACTAACTATAAGAGGAACTGACTCACTCCAAGTCACAGCTCGTAGTCACTGGCCCAGGACTGGAGTCTCAGCTTCCTGGCTCCCAGCCCAGTGCTCCCTCTGATGCCTAAACTCAGAGGCAACAGAAGGTGATACTCTGAGCAAGTTTCCAATTTCATACAATTGATCTGTTTTGTCCAGCATGCCTCCCTTACTGACCTATTTGCATATTTACAAAGAAAGAATGCCGAGGTGACAAGAAACCTGGGGTGCTATCCTTTGTCATGAATATTGGAGGATTTAAGAGAGCTAGTCAAGTAAAGCAAAAGTTGGCAAAGGGAGAATCTATTAGCTCCAGACACGGGTCCTTGAATAAAAAAGTCTCTCCAACATTATTCCTAATACTATTTTTCACCCTCCTTTGGAAATGTGATCTAGCCCTGGACATGGAGGAGGAGAGAAACAAGGATCAGGAAAGAAGGTAGAAAGATTAATTCTCCCTGTCATTTCAGAATGTTCAGCTTGCTTGGGTCATTTTTGGCACTTATCTACTATGTATCCAACACTGTGCTGAGTATTGGGGTAAAATCTAAAGAAATACTAAGATTTGGCTCAGTGCCGTAGCTCAGTGGTTAGGGCTCCATCCACATGCACTGGGGCTGGTGGGTTCAAACCCGGCCAGGGCCTGCTAAACAACAATGTCAACAATAACAAAAAAAAAAAAACAGCCAGGCATTGTGGCAGGTGCTTATAGCCGCAGCTACCGGGAGGTAGCTGAGACAAGAGAATCACTTAAGCCCAAGAGTTTGAGGTTGCTGTCAACTGTGATGCCATAGTACTCTACCAAGGGTGACATAGTGAGATTGTCTCAGAAATTATAAAAAGAAATACTAATATTCACGGTACTCAGTAAGTTAACTGTTTAGTTATAGGAACATCAATATATACAAAAAAAATCAGAAAATGCTAACAAGTACCATGTTTCCCTGAAAATAAGACACTGTCTTATATTTATTTTTTCTCAAGAAGACACACTAGGGCTTATTTTCAGGGATGTCTTATCTCCGCGCCAAAATGCACTAGGTTTATTATCAGGGTAGGGCATATATTTAACAAATGCATAGAAATCCTGCTAGGGCTTATTTTGGGGGTAGGTCTTATTTTCAGGGAAACACAGTAGCATATAAGCAAATAGGAAATTGTGCAGCACCAATAGAAAGTACTTCACAGGAAAAAGAAGAGAAACAGAAAAGTGTGCAGAGTGGAACTTGAGCTCAGAGGGAAGAGGGGCTCAAATTTGCCTCTGTAAAAGGCTTTCTGAATCCAGAGAGCGAAGACCTAAAGGAACCTTTGGGAGAGGAGAAGTTAGGTCTATAAAGAGGAATTCAATTTTCTGAATGAAAATTTGTCCTTCATCTGCCAATCAACAGGGAATGTCACAAGCAGTGCTGTCATGAAAATAGTTTTTTGGTGCAACCTTCCACTGTGCATTAGTTCTCAGACCTGCCATAAACTTGGTAGCTTAAAACAACAGATATTCTGCAATGAGCCTGGGAATTCAGATACCTTTATGCAGCAGTGATTTCATCTCCTTTGGGTACATGTACATACTCGGAAGAGGGATTACTGGTTCACATGGGAGCTCTGTTATTAATTTCTTTAGGAATCTCTATACTGTTTTCCATAATGTCTGTACCATGCTAACTACCCACCAACAAAGTAAAAGTGTAACCTTTTCTCCAAACTCTGGTCAACATTTTTTATCTCTTATCTTTTGGATAACAGCCATCCTAATCGGGGTAAAGTAATATATCACAGTGGTTTTAATTTCTACTTCCCTGATAACTGCTGATGTTGAGTACTTTTTCATATATCTGTTGGTCATTTTTATATCTTCTTTTGAAAAATGTCTTTTTCAGACCCTTTGTCCATATATTAATCAGGTTATTTGTTTTTCTGCTATTAAGTAACCATTTTATTATCTGTATATATCCAATAATATCATGTTGTAAACACCAAATATCCATGATAAAATTTTTGTAAAAGCATTAGAAATCCAAACCTCACAGGGTGGGGGCCAGAAGTCCAAAATCAAGGAGGCAGTAGGGCTGTGCTCCCTGGAAACCCCTGCAAGAAAATCCGTCCTTGCCTCTTCCACCTGCAGTGGGTACAGGCATTTGTCAGCTTGGAGCTGCGTGACTCAGTCTTTCCCACCATCATCACGTGGCTTTCTCTATTATGTGTCTAGTCTCCCTTTGCCTTTTGCTCATAAGTCACTGAATTTAGGTGCCACTGGGATTATCCAGGATGATCTCATCTCAAGATTTTTAACTTCATTACCCTTTTTTAGGTCACAGTCACAAGTTTCAGGGGTTACAATGTGGACATATCTTTTGGGAGATATTCGATCCCCCACTATTCGATCCACTACATTGGCTCAGCGCCTGTGGCTCAAGCGGCTAAGGCGCCAGCCATATACATCTAAGGTGGCGGGTTCGAATTCCCAGCCCGGGCCCACCAAACAACAATGATGGCTGCAACCAAAAAATGGCCAGGCGTTGTGGTGGGCGCCTGTGGTCCCA
>NW_003852403.1:21070335-21103852 GCF_000181295.1 Otolemur garnettii
TACTTTCAATCCACTACATTGGTATTATCCGAAGCTCTTCAGTTACCTTTTCCTTTTCCCAGGTCAAGATTAAAATAGTGAAGAAAAAAAAAAAAAACCATCAGCAGACTCACCCTCTTCTCTACTATTAAATTCCTCCTCCTATGCACCATCTTTATCCTCATTTTATAGATGAAGAAATAAGTAAGGAAATATTAAGATAACTTGTCATAGCTCCCATGGTTGATAAGAAAATTGAACCAGGATTTCAACCCAACCAACTTGAACTTTTTTAACACCTTTATTGAGATAAAATTCAACATACCATCCAATTCACCCATCCTAAATATACAACTCTGCGGTCTTAGTATGTTCATAGACTTGTGTAACTATCACCATAATCAATTTCAGAACATTTTTATCATCCCCAAAAGAAACCCCTTATCCCTTAGCTGTCACCTCCCAATACTCTCCCTCCAGCTCCTTGCAACCACTAATCTACTTCCCTTCTCTAGAGTTGCCTATTCTGAACACTTCATATAGGTGAAACCATACAATGTGGTCTTTGCGCCTGGCTCTTTTCACCTAGCATAAGGTTTCCAACGTTCCTCCATCTCACAGCATGTACCAGAATGTTCTTCCTTTTTACAGCCAGATAACATTCCATTATATGGATGCGTCGCATTCATTCATCAGCTGATGGACATTTGTTTTTGAAACCTTCTTTAACATGTTTCCACAATCTCATCTGTACTTTTACTTCATGTTCACACTCACCTGATAGTCATGAATGCCATAAACCTTTACTAAGTGCAAACTACACGTTAGGAATGATGAGACCCCGAGACCCTGACTGACTTCCTCAAGTTCATAGTTAATCAGGATAGCTGGTGAAGGGAACCACATGTCCTGCCTTGATGACCATTGTTCTTTCCTCTGCACCATGGGGTCTTCATTACCTGTCTGATGCCTCAATACTGCAACATTAATGTGTTCAAGGGAATGCTTGAACCAGCATATTTCTTTAAACTTTTGTGGTACTAACATTTTAACATACATAAGAGTATAATACTGTAATGAGCTTTCAATGTTCTTTCACTTAGCTTCAAGACAATTATCAACTCCGGAGCAATCTTATTTAATTATAAGTTTATAGAATTTAACTTTTAATAATGACTGTTTACCACCAGCTCATAAAAGTCCTGAAAAATTAACAATCAGCTCTTGCAACAAGCTCAAGCTGCCTCCAGCCCACCATTGCACTCTTCCATCTCCAATTATTTTTCTTTAACTTCAGATGTTATATCATTTCATCTATCAACATTTTAGCATGTATCGCTGAAAAATAAAGACTCAAAATACAAAACCACAATACCATCAGCACAAGTTAAAAAATTAATTATAATTCTATAATATCCCCTAATAGTTTCCTAACTGACATATAAATGTTAATAACTTATTTAATTCAAGATGCAAATAAGATTCTTAAACATTTCACTAATTGATATGGTTCATATTAAGACTCATGTTGATTTAATGAAAATTAAGTAAAAATAAAGTAAAATAAAATAAATTTCTAGCCAAAGGGGGCAGGGGGAAAGACTTGTGTTAATCTATAGTCTCTCTTTCTCTCTCTTCCTTCCACCTTGTTCTTCCTCTTTCATTTTTCATGTATGTATGTAAGTTATTTGTTTCTTTGTGAAGAAAATGAGAGCGTGGGTTGCCCTTTCAATTTTATTTCTGGGGAAAGCTCTAACCTGGTAAGAGAACTGGATGTCCAGACAGTACCAAACATCTGCTCCAGGAACTCCACTGATAGAGACTCTTCCGGCCTAGTTCCTCAGAGTGGGTATCTGCTGCTGGTGACCAATGGAGCCTAGGCCATGAAAATCCTGGTCCTATAATATAAAGATGGAAATTTTTTTTAATGTGGAAATCAGGCTGGATGTGGTGGTTCATGTCTGTAATGCTAGCACTCTGGGAGGCTGAGGCAGAGGGACTGCTTGAGGCCAGGAGTTCAAGACCAGCCTGAGCAAGAGTGAAACCCCATGTCTATAAACTACAGGTGCGGCCTAGTGGCAGCACCTGGAGTTCCAGATACTTAGGAGGCTGAGGCAGGAGGATTGCTTGAGTCTAGGAGTTTGAGGTTGCAGTGAGCTATGATGACACCACTACACTCTAGCAGGGACCACAGAGTGAGACCCTGGAAATCAAAACCAACAAGCACCTGGTTGGATAGTTAACACACAGGGAGCGGCACTCCAGCCCCCACCCCATGATGGGGAAGGAAATACCCTCCACCACGTTCAAAAGCCCATTACCACCAGCTTTTAAAAACAGCTAAGTCTCAGCCACCTTTGTCACATTCGAGCAAGGAGCAGCAGAAGCGAGGCTGTGAGGCGGAGAGATAGCTGACTAGTCTGAGGAAGCGTTGGCAGGTGATGCTGGAAAGCTGTCTCTCTGCGATCTCATTAGAAAATATCAGCCTTGAGACTTCAGCTTTCTCCTTTCCCACAGAGTTGTGTGTGGGCTGCTGAGGTTTTGGCACCAGTTGTCACCGCAAATGCCGCTTGGCAGGGGCAAGAAGCTCAGGAATCTCTGACATGTTTCCGAAGGGTTTCAAAGATGAACCAGCGCTTCTGCATTTTTCTCCTTTTTTTTTTTTCCCTTCCAAATATAGTGCCAAGCATGAAAACCTAGCTCATCCTATTTCCCAAACTTGGCAGTTATGACAGTTTTATTGCAGTGCCTTATTAAAGTGTAGCCATAGATTTACATAATTAAACCCAGGTCTGCTTTCCTCTCCCCTGCATCTACATCTGTCACTCACTGCAGCGTGGCGTGGAAATTCCAGCTCCTCTGCGTAAGCGGGAGCCTGGAGGCTTAGGGTGGTGTCACCCCCTGGTACCAATGAATATTTTTTACTGGAAACAGAGAGGATGAGTTTTGGCCCGTGAGTGGAGATAAATGATTTCCCGCCTTTCAGCAGGAAGCTATTGGCCTTTTTCATTGCATATTAGATCTGGAAGGGGCCTTGAAAATCATCTGATACGGAGGTTGCAAATTGGCAACTTGGGCCTGATTTGGCCCACGTATTTTTTATTTTAACCCTTATGACATATGTGTTTGTTTTTAATTTGAATTGTTATTAATACTTAATGTTAGAGAATTCACATTTTTTTAAAAAAATGGGGGGCTTTTCTCCCAAAAAAAAAAAAAAAAAGTCAGTGTTGGTCTTGCTGGGATTAGCAGCCGCCCCCTTCCGATGAGACAGGGAACTGCAGGTACTCCTAGTTCACATCCCACTTTCTCAGCATCAACCTGCAGCACGCCTGGACTGACCTTTTTACATCCTGCAAAAATTTGACTTTATAAGCTCCTTCACATTACAGATGAAAATGAGAAACCCCACACAGGTTGTAAGATATTAATAACAGATCCCAACTTTCCTAATTCCAAACACTATGAACAACAATGTCTTTGTCAAAGGTGCCTGAAGATCTGACTCCTTACTCCAGCTCCATCACTTACCAGCTGGAGCATCTGGACACAGGACTGAACCTCTCTGAGCCACGTGTTTCCTGGTCTGTAAAATGGGACTGATGGTAGCGCTGAGTTTGTGAAGGTTAATGTTTATGAAAGAGTTGACAAAAGCCTAGCCCCCTATCCAATCTTACACTTGTTATTATTCTTGGTATTTTCATGGTAGTATTTCATTCACAATTTCCAGATCACAAATGTTTTCATTATTCAAAATTATTATTTATTAAGGCTACCCCCTCAATTCAATTCAAGGAGTGTTTGTGGAATATCTACCATGTGTCCAGGCTTATATGTTGATGCACAGAAATAGATGGAGTGATGAAATGATAAGAATACATAAGAAGTGTCAGGTGGGATGTATGGCCTATGATACATATACAAGAAATGAATGCCTTTGTTGCTTAAATAACATCATATGGTTCCCAGGATTACATTTCCACTTTCAAAATGTTGCACCATCTTCTCAGAAGCCTGAGGTAAGAATCTTTGTGTTCTCTATCCCATGGTCAAGTGGCAGCAGCATAAGCACTACCAATTATCAGACACTCACAAACGCACCAAGCAGCAACCTGAGTACTTTACATGAATTATCCCATTTAACCCCTCACCAACCCCATGAAGTAGATACTCTTTGATCCTGCTTTTCCAGCTGAGGCAATCAAGACACACCTGGTCAGGTGATTTGCCCAAGGTGACATAGCTACTGAGCAATGGGGAAGAGAGTTAGCAATCTGACCCACACTCACACACGCACCAGTGTACCGCTTCCCTCGCTCCTTGCTCTGAACCCAGCTCCTATCACAGCTGCCTTCAATCCTGCAGTACATTCCCTTTCACACCCCAACTCTTTGTCTCTTAAGTGCATTGCCTTGGCTTTTTATTTTTACCTAAACACAGAGTTTCCCTCTATCATCCAGGTTGAAGTTTGATGATGTAATCACAGACCACTACAGCCCTGAACTCCTGGACTCAAGCAACCCTCCTGTCTCAGCCTCCCAAGTAGCTGGGACTATAGGCATGTGCCACAAGACCTGAATAATTTATTTTTAATTTTTTGTCGAGACAGGGTCTCCTTATGTTTCCCAGGTTGCTCTCGAACTCCCAGCCTCAAGTGATCTTTCTGCCTTGGCTTCCCAAAGTGCTGGGATTACAGGCATGAGCCATGGCATCCAGTCTCTTGACATTTTTTTACCTCACCATCTCACTCCTTCCCTCTACCAGCTTCTGTCTCTCCACCTCCTGTCACAGTCAAGCAAGCCCAGTCAGGAATATTTTCCCTCCTGCCTGGACCAAATTGTTATCATTACAAAAATGATTGTTTACTCATTGCCATCATCACGCTAATGCTTATGAAGCCCACATTACTGCTGCAAGAGAATGTGACTTGATCCTCAGTGAGTCATTAAGTGCAACCAACATTCATCAAAGGGATTGTAAATTGATGGTCGTGATAATCCTCCTAATTACCAGTTTCTTTTTGATGACCTGCTTGTTATCAGCAAGTATGTCCAGTGGTTACAGAACCTTAAAAGTCCCTGCGCTCTTGAGCTACCTCTTGGAGAGTCCAAAATGCACAGTGGATGTGCATGTATATATGTGGGTAGGTTTACATGCATGGAGATATTAATTTAAATTCTATCTTATTTGCGGTTATGATTTCATAAATTACAACAAGATACTATAAAAGAAAAGCAGATGAGGCCAGGAGCGGTGGCTTACGCCTGAAATCCTAGCACTCTGGGAGGCCGAGGTGGGTGGATCGCCTGAGCTCACGGGTTCAAAGATCAGCCCAAGGAAGAGTGAGACCTCATCTCTAAAAATAGCCAGGTGTTGTGGCAGGCCCCTATAGTCCCAGCTACTTGTGAGTCTGAGGCAAGAGGATCGCTTGAATCCAAGAGTTTGAGGTTGCTGTGAGCTATGACGCCATGGCACTCTACTGAGGGTGACAAAGTGAGACTCTGTCTCAATAAAAAAAAGAAAGAAAGAAAAGAAAAGCAGATGAAAAAATAAAGAAAAGCAAACAAGGACCATAGTGTGGAGCCAGGAATAAAATTAAAACTGGAACAGCATGTGTGCTGCCATTGGCCACAGACTTGACTCCTGTGTTTTCAAGAACCCACTGTAAAAAGAACGACTTGGTCATTTATTTTGCTAAAGAGTCTCTAATAAAAAACTAAAGTGGTTGGTTTAAGAAGTACAATTAATGGCCACAAGACCAGAAGGGAATTTCAACTAGGGAGTCCTTATAAAAGGTACATTATAGAATGTAAATAAGCCGTGACTTCAACAATACTCGGAACAATATTCACAGGATAAGATTCATCTCTTTTTCACCTGTCTTCATTGTAGGCAATGGTGACATAGACAAGCACAATTCAGAAAAAATACTTCTTGGATTGAGAGGAGAAAGAATCAAGGTGTACAAAAGACTCAATCTGTACACAGAAACATATTGGACTGCATATTACATATGTATTCATGATTTTTCAAGTTGTTACCAAATGCACAATTAAGAGTAGGTCTGCTATCTGCAAGTATAATGAAAAGCTAGTCAGCAAGTAAGATTCTTACAACTGGTAAGCAGAATCACAACTGATGAGTCTGTTTCCTGACCCTGCCTCTCTTAAAATTCTGGTTGATCTAAAATCACTGCTAGTTCCAATGTTTATGCCTCTGGCTCTTATTTCCTCCAAGCTCACAGTATTCCCTATGAGCAGATAGTCTGAGATTAAATGTTTAGGCTCTGGAGCCAAGAGGGTTGGGTTTGAATCCTTAGTCCCTTTTTGACTTTGAGTGGGAAATTTACCCTTTTTATTGTCTCAGTTTTTGTACAATGGAGAGCTCCTAATAACCCCTATTTTATAGAGTCATCGTAACGATCAAATAATGACAGATGTAAAGCCCACAGAATGGTACCTGCACGCAGCACTCAGTAAACAATTGGCTATTACTGTTGTTGTTGTTATCCTGTGAAACTGCCGTAGACAGCTTTTGTGTACCTTCCTTCTCATCAAGCAACAGCCATTGATTAGGACGACCATAGGTCTCTGAAGGTTTGTGTTCATAGCACATGATAATACAATCACTAATCTCTAGTTATTTCCTGGTTTGCCTCCCAATTAGATTGCAAGTCACAGATATTCCCTAGTCCAACCCTCTCATTTTGCATTTGTTGGAGAAAACAGAATGTCAGTACAGTTAAGTCACGTCTGCAAAAACAGTGAATGTCAAACCGGGTCAAAAAGTAGAATCACTTGACTTTCTGGTCTAGTCCCTTTGCCATTAGAACATGTCTCCCCACCGTGACACACAGCAGTCTGTTTGACGCTCTTATTGATTTTCCAGTGTACTGATGATTCTCAAATGCTCCTGTCCTCCCCCAAACCTTCCCTGGTGCTGCCCAGGCAGCCTCCTACTTAACATGGTCACCTGGTCATCCCACAGGCATTTCAAATTCTACTTGTTCTAATGGAACTCACCACCCTCTTCTCTAATCTGGAGCACCCCCCTCAACATTTTCTGTCTGTTGGTGACCCCACCACCCTTACAATAACCCATGGACAAAACTCAAACTTACTCTGATTCCTCCCTCCCCTTTATCCCATACATTCACATTCTGCTAGCTTTACTCACAAATCATTTCCCAAATGCACCCTTTCCTAACAATCCCTAAACCATTGCCCTAATTTGATTGAAACTTTTCTGAGGCCATTTAACTTGTTCCCCTTAAGAAACCGTACACTCAATGGAGACTTTACATCTTTTACATTTACCTAGGTAGAGTTGAAACACATTCTTTGTAGTAAAGTATCACAAGAATGGAAAAATAAATATCCAATGTACTCAGTACTAATATGAAACCAATATATAATTACATGCTCATATGAACAATAAAACACAAATATAGTCTAGTACAGAGGCAGGAAAAGGAGGGAGGGGGAAAGGGGGCAGAGGGAAGAACGATTGGCAGACGAAGGGCGGGCATGGGGCGGATCTCACCTACTGTCCACATTGTGAGGGTGTAGGACACGCTCCCCTGGAGGAGGGGCTCCTCTACAACAGGAACTTTACCCTGGAAGTGAGAACTATGTAATCTAAAACTTTGTACCTTTGTATTAATTAGAAATAAAAAAAAATTTTTTTAAAGAAACCATACACTATTAAGGAAAGCAGTAGGTAAACAGCATCAGCAAAGCCCCTATGACACGTGCAGACATCGTGCTAGGAGTTTATGCAGAGGGTGCCAAAAAGACATATGCACATTATAAGAAAGGAAAAAAGCTGCATGAAATCTGCAATTCTCAAGTCCCATTTAACTTCTGCAATTACAATAGGGGCTCAATGTGACTTGCATTCACCTTTTGTTATCAGCATACACTGAGTATTACAATTTTCATCCAGCTTTTTTCTTTCTAAAAATGTGTATACCTTTTTTTGGCACCTCTGGGTGTGGTGTGCTTACAAGCTCACAACTCATATGATATCCTAATTTTACAGATGAGAACACTGAAGCTCAATCAGACTGTTTATAAATGCTGGGGTGATGTTTAAACACCAAGCAGAGCTATTGCCACAGCCTGAAGCTATGGACATCAGAGCCTATTACAACCAGAAGCCCAAGGGAGAGAGGAAGGGATGGTTAGCACTGTGCAGCAGAGAGGGCAGCTGTAAGGAAAAGGCCTTCCAACAAGAGCTGTGGCCTTCAGTAGAGGCATGCAGCCAACCACAGTAAACTGCCAAGGAGAGAACTGGAAGAATAGCTATCTCGACTCCTTTTCCTGCCTGCACCTCCCATTGGCCGAATCCACCTGGAAGCTGAATAGCAAGGGAGCTCATCAGTGAAATCTGTGAGTCAGCCTCCGCAGTCCCGAAACAGGACAGCAAAGAGGAAAGAGTCAACCCAGAGAGGCAAATGGAAGCGATAAGCAGAGCCGAGGCTTGAACGTAAATCTAGGTGTTCCACATTCTTTCTCACAGTTCTCTGAATTTATAAGATTGTGAGGTTTCTATAGGCAGAAAATATTTCTGTCGTACAGGGAACATTCAGTAAGTATTTACTGAACTAAATTGAAACTAGATGGAATCTCATTTCACAGCCCAAGCCAGCAGGACCTCTCCTCGAAAACTTTACAAGCTGAGTTATATATCCTGGAGTTTTCCCTCATCTTTTTTTTTTTAACTCACGCTACCTTACACCAAGACAAACGTCTTCTGTAAAGGACCCAAGTGTAAATATCTTCAGCTTTGTGAGCCACAGTCTCTGTCACTACATGGAGGGAGAACAGCCAGCGATGATGTATGAACAAATGGGCGTGGCTGTGTGCCAATAAAAACTTTATTCACGGGCCTTGAAATCTGCACTTCATATAATTTCCATGGGTCACAAAATAATATTCTTCTTTAGAATTTGTTTAACCATTTAAAACTGTAAAAGAACCTTCTTAACTCATAGGTCATCCAGAAACAGGCAAGAGGCCGGATTTGGCCCATAGGCCATAATTTGCTGAACCCTCAGAGTCCCTCTGAAGGCTGAGGATATCCTCTTGGGGCGCATCATCACACAAATCTGGCCCTTCCTGACTTTCTTCCCCATTGGACCACCTGTGCTCCACTTCCTTTGGGTCTTGCCAGAGGACCAACATCCACCTGCAGAACTAACGCAGGTGAGGGTTTACCTTGCAATTATGGGGTATTCCCAACTCAGTGAGAACCACTGTGGTAGCCGCATTTATTGAGCTCTGAAAATGCACCAGTTGCTGTAATGAGCACTTTACGTGAATGATCTTATTTAAACCTCACGACTCAAATCAAATCCCAAGCAGAAAACAGCATAAATGATTGAAACAAACAAGGGAGGATGACGGGGATATTGGCAAGTTAGAAAATAACACTCTCTCTGAAAGGAACTTCAATGTCTAAAATCAAACAAGCCACTGAAGTGACTGGAGAGGAATATGATTCAAAGACTGACACAGGCTTACCGTGGCCACTCAACCATGAAATAAAGAAACGCCTGCCTCAGAGGGAGGGCATCCTTATTCCCCAGAGCAGATGAACATTCAACTGCCTTAGTAAAGGGGAACAGCAGTGGGTTCTAATGGCTTAAAAATCTCATTCCCAATATGCCAGGTACATACACACTTCTTATCCTTCCAACATTCCTAAAAAGTATTCACTCTAGAAAGACAGCATGATAGAGTGGGAAGAAAATAGATTCTGGTAATCTTAGAATCCTAACTCTAGGATTTACCCACTAGGTGGCCTGAGATAAATTAGCCTTTGGGTGCCCATGGGTCTCGGTTTACTTCTAACCTCTACCTTGCAAGATAATGATGGAGATTAAATGAGTTTGTATATGAAAATGTTAGCAAAATACCTACTTTGCACCACCCAAGTAAAGTTATGGTAGGTTCCCAGGATATGGGAGTAGGAATGATGTCTCTTGGTCTAAACCCAGGGATTACTGAGCCAAGCTTTCTCCTAGACAACAGCTCAGAGAAAAGATTCCAGACACTCTTCCCCAGACTTGACTTGTGAATCTTGTTGGGTCTAGACCTGCCAGATGTTCGTTCAAAGCTGATGGCAAAACTTGCACCAACCCTTTTTGGAATTTACTCAGAGTGTTTAAACTTTGAAAAGCCTTCACGTCTTGGGTTGCATCTCACAAAGTGTAAAAAAATTTCATTTTGAAGTTGACAAATCTCCCTCATCCATCCCAGGCTCACCCACCTAGAAATCAGAGGCGTTTGGCTAGCAATCAATTGTCTGCAGCTTGTCATGAGAAATCAGACTCCAAGAGACTGGTTTCCTCACTGTCCCTGCCAGTACCATTGGCCTGCACAACCCCACACCCTGCCCATTTGCTTTTACTGCATAACAATCATTACAAACATCTCCCATATCTTCACTACCCCATTTTAAGCTACTTAAGAAAGGGAGGACCATGGCTTTTCCTTCTTCTGTGACATCTTATGGCTTGATACAGTGGTAAAGGTACAAAAATTGAGGGCCTCAAATGCCTGGGTAAAGAGTTCAAATATGATTCTAAAGAAGAGGGAAAAGCCAGTGATGGTTTAGAGTAGAAGGTAACAGCATGATAAAAAGCACTATGGGATGCAGGGGGCGGGGGGGGGGGTCTCTGGCAACACATACATAGAAAATAGGAAAGAGGGAAAATACAGGAGGAAAGAAGGTAAAATCCAGAAAATTACGAAGCATTGTAATTAATGAAGCCTGAGATACTAAGGGTCTAACCTACAGTCATAGCAACAGACAGAAAGAAGAAAAGATGTTTTTGAAATATATTCTGAAGACAGTGAACGCCAACATCTCTTAGGGTAGGAAACATGGCCAAGTCATCTTTGTGACTCCACATACCCAGAGCTGATATGCAAGCAGCCATCACCAGTACAGCTTTTACAGCTGGTAAAACACTGAAACACTTCTATACTTGTGAGTATAGACACCACCCCTTTCCCACAACCACCAGTCACCGAGCACCATGCCTACCCTAGCACTCCACCCTCTTCCTGGCACACCCCCAAAGGAACCCCTCTTTCCAATCCAGAAGCTAAAGAGTTCTTGCCTGGCACAGGAGAAGGCTTTAAAGACCTTGCCCCGATGCTTCAGCTGATATGATTTCTGGATTGGACAGTCCCATTACCAATTGTTACACCTGTTTAATATCCTGCTTAGCCCAGCTCCTGGTAGATAGTAAGTGGTGAGGGAGGGAAAGGGGAAGAAAAAAGGGAGGAAAAGGGGAAGGTGGAAAGGAGAAGGGAAGAAAGGAACAGATTTTAATGACTGGCTGGACATGGGAACAAATGAGCACAGGTCCTATACAACGATAATCACACAAGCTTAACTGTATGGTTATAGTTTTCTTTCAGATAAAGGGAAGCAGAAGGGCAAGTTGGTGTGGGATCAAGATGGATAGGTTCTCTTAAAAACAAAACAAACTGCACTGGAGCAAAAGCTCAGCTGAGAGACATAAAATTGGTTGAAAGCTGTTCCGTACATCCCTTCCTCCCTATACTCAAAAACCTGCCCCTTGGATAGCTCAGGTCGGCAGAGAGCTCTGAATCTCACCCTTCAAAACACTCCCATAGGCTCTTAGAGTCCAATGGTTATGCTACTCTTGAGAAGCTGGCTTGCTTTTATTGTATGGACAATGAACAGTGTAACTGATAAGGTTTCCTATATAGTTTTATAAAGCCAAATTTGTGGTTCTTCTGAAGCATGTGTGTTTCTGGGGACTCTACTTTATGGCTCCATTCTTGTATTTCTTATTTTTCCCAATGCATCTCTAATTTACGTTGTTTCCTGTGGTATCTCTCCATCTACTCACATGACATGTAAGCTCACTTAAATCTTTCTTGAATGAAGAAGGGACTAAGTCAACCCATACTGAGTTTGAACTGAAGACGGGATAACCAGATGAAAATATCCAGTTGATATAAATGTCCAAAATCAGCTTTTCATAGGATTTCAGTAAGTGGGGAGCACTGTTAGAGTTGCCCACACATAGAAGACAAGACCTCATAGAGTTTGCTGTCTTTAGAGGCAATGAAAACAAGCCTAACACAGAAGAGATGGGCTGGCCTCTCAGGAAGATTTGATTAAGCACAGGGTGACCATCACTCCTAAGTACTTGAAGGAAGAGGGATCCACACTAGCTGTTCCTAGTGTCTCACAGGTTTGAAACGTCCCTTGTTGCTGCCTTGCAACAGACCGATGGCACTTCTGAGCCTTGGAATTACATTTTATTGAGCATTTTAGCACCTGGGTGGTTGCATTTTCTCCCATCCTGTAGATACTCATCACCCTTGTTGTTCTGGGTGTTTTGTTTGCTTTTATACAGATATCACACAGATCAGGTTGCCTGGCTGCTCATTCTCAAAGAACAGGCAACAGAATGGAAAAGGAAAGGAAATCCAAAGAGTGAGCCCAAAGAAAAGATAGGAATGGATTTATTACCAGAATACACCACTGGTCCCATGTCACTAACAAACTAATTATCAACATGGTGACTAGAGATGTATGCCATGTGGGTAATTACAAAAGTTTTGAGATTCACAAAAATCAAGAAACATAAAATCCACACAGATGGAAACAAATGAAGCCCTTCCAGCAACACCAATAAGCCAGCAAGTTGAAACTTCCACAGGTGAATCAGAAAGGACCCTATCAACTGGGTTGCTTAGAAGTAAAATAATGGCACAACAAAGTTTGTCTCAAAACTTCATAGTGACCCACAAAAGACAAAACCTATATTTGCCTCTAAATAGCTGTTACCTCTCTCATCCTCATTGCCCTACCTTTAAAAACAGAAAGGCAAATCCTTGCCCCATATTCACTGAAGTGAGCTGTATGAGCATCTCCCAGGAGCCAGCCTCACATTAGCATTTGGAAGGATAAGACACAGCCCCAGGCTTGGCGCCTGTGGCTCAGGTGGCTAAGGCGCCAGCCACATATACCTAAGGTGGCGGGTTCAAAGCCCAGGCCTGTCAAACAACAATGATGGCTGCAACCGAAAAAAAATATATATATAACCAGGCATTGTGGTGGGTGCCTATGGTCCCAGCAACTTGGGAGGCGGAGGCAGGAGACTTGCTTGAGCCCAGGAGTTGGAGGTTGCTGTGAGCTGTGATGCCACAGCACTCTACCCAGGGGGACAGCTTGAGACTCTGTCTCAAAAAAAAAAAAAAAAAAAAAAGCCCCAGCCCCAGCCTCATGGGGTCATGTGGGTTCCATGAATGTTTTAAAAACTCTTGGACAATATACCAAATGCTACATACTCATGGCCATGGATTTATTTTTAGGGTGGAAACAGATCTTTTAAGGTACTCCAGCAAACTGAGGCAATTCCAGCTTAAGAAAGGAAGATAATCCTGAACCCACATGCCTTTTCTGCAGGTTCAGAGCCGAAAACCATTCCAGAAGCCTATGCAAAGGTCTAGTTAGTACCCCAAGAGTAGATGCAGAGATACCATCTAACTAGAAGACATGAAAGGCCATTTATGCAAGCTTTCCAGAACAAAAGTTGAAATTACAGGATTGACCCTCTCTAAGCAAAAATGTGCCAAGGTCTCCAGTCTTATTCTACACTTACATAGATGCCTGTTTCCCACACATGGAGCCCCTCCTTCCACTTGTTCCTACCTCCTCTCCAAGCTCTAAAGGGATGCTAGGAGATGGCCCAGTCAAAAGCAGTCACAGAGAACCTAGAAAGTACTAAAGCTCTTTGAATACAGAGCTGAACCAAAGTCCTGCTTTTCCAGGACTGCAGATTCTAGTGAGGCTACAGGCCAGCCAGTCTCCAAACAGGAGGTGAGTGCTCTGAGATGGTGAGCACTGGTGGGGATAGGAGCCCTAAAAATCAGGAGCTGCTGACTTAAGAGCAAGGAAGCTCTAAAAATTTCCCGTCAAATACACAAAAGATGGCAGCTCCAGCTGAGCAAATGCTCTAGAGAAGCCTCAACTGTATCATGAAATGCAACACTGTCCTCTGTGAGGCCCAAGGAGCCTCCCCTGACTGCAGCCCCATACATGTTTACGAAGGTTATTAGTCACCTACCCCAATGCTGCACTGAATCAACACCGCCGTGAAGGGCCCCAGTCGGTGTTCCACTCCCTTTAGAGTTCAAAAAGGAAAAGTAAAAACAAAGATGCCAAACAATTAACAGTTTTGAGATAAGAAACAAAAACCTGATTTTCTGAATCCTCTTGGTACTTCCCTCTGGTTCACCATGAATAACCAACAACAGAATGATTCCAGCCAACTTTGAATTTAGCCATGACCAGAAAGGCCCCAGGGAGTGAAAGATAAGTGGGAGATTAAAGGAAAAGATGTAGAATTCTTAGGCTAAACTAAGAGTCTGAACTTCTTTAAAGAGTAAGATATAAAAACTCGTATGTAAAAGCCACACATGTAAATTCAGCAATTAGTTGAGAAACAGGACTACTTGTAAAGTTAATATTAATAGGTGCTGGGGATAGAAAGATAAATCAGGTATGGTTCTTGCTTTCAGAGAGGTGAGATAATAAATAAACCATAACTCTGGAAAGTTAGTAATAACAATGGATGCACAAGGTACAATGAGAAGGAAGAGAGGAATTAAATGGGGCAAGGATAAAGGGAGAAAAAAGAGGAGGCCAGATCATGGCAGACTTCCTACAGTAGTTGACTTTTGAGATGATAAACTAATTAATGCTATTAATAAAGTGCATATGACCTATATGCAAATATTTATAGCAGCATTATTCATAATAGCCAAAGATGGAAACCATCCAAATGTCCATCTGCTAATGAATGCATAAACAAAATGTGATTATATCCAAACGATAGAATATTATTCAGCCATTCGAAGAACAGAGTCCTGAGACAGGCTGCAACATGAATGAAGCTTGGAAATGCTAGGCTAAAAGAAGCCAGAAACATATATTACATGATACGCACATATGCTACTTCTAGAATAGAATCGACAGAGACAGAAAGTAGATTAGTAGTTGCCAGGGCTGGGGTTTGGGGGAAAATGGGTACAGGATTTTTTCTCTTTTGAGAGTAATGATTATGTTCTACAACTGTTTTTGGTATCAATGCACAATTCCATGAATAATTCTAAAAAGCATTGAATTGTACACTTTCTTGTTGTTATTGTTTTTGAGACAGAGTCTCACTCTGTTGCCCTCGGTAGAGTGCTGTGACGTTATCATAGCTCACAGCAACCTCAAACTCTTGGGCTTCAGTGATCCTCTTGCCTCGCCCTCCTAAGTAACTGGGGCTACAGGTGCCTGCCACAACACCCAAGTAGTTTTTCTAATTTTAGTAGAGACAGGGTCTTGTTCTTGCTCCGGCTGGTCTTGAACTCCTGAGCTCAAGCAATCCACCCACTTTGGCCTCCCATCAGAGTGTTAGGATTATAGGTGGGAGCTACCATGCCCAGCCAAATTGTATGCTTTAAATGGGTAAATTCTTTGCAAATTACATCTCATCTTAAAACTACTTGTTTAAAGTACAAATGGTCCTTGTTTTATTAGTTCATAACTGCCCTCCTCCTGGGACTTTCAAACGTTTATTTCAATCGTCTGAAAAATGCAGGTATTTCTGACAGCACAAGGAATGAGGAAGACATTATGCTTTGCCTTCTGAAATGCTTCATATACCTTCTGAAATTTGTCTTCTGTTCTGCCCATGCTAGAGCTCACCAACACATCCTGGGACCTCAGCAGGTTACGTCCCTCCTCATTTTCACCAGCATGTTTCTAAGACAGTTTTTATTAGCACTATTTTGAGGCCCTCAGAGTCATCCTTTGTAAGAAGTGCACCAGTCATGTGGAGCAGCAGGCTAGAAATATTAAAATCCTCATTACCGCATGGAAAAATGATCTCAGACTCATTCTTAAATGCATGGTTCATTCAATATGAGTCTGATATGATCTGTCCTCTTTCTGACAATGATCCCAGTATGCTACCATCTGCAGAATATCCTTCTCTCTGAAAACAAGTTCCTGCCTGGATAATATAGTCAGTGGAAATCCGAGAGGAGAGCCATATGTCGCAATAAATGCACATTGCATTCCGTGCTCTCTCCCACTATTATTTTTCATGCCAGTCACTAGTTATGAGAGTTTGCTGCTTTAAGTGATTTCCTTCCTAGATATGCTGGATTCAAATTCAATTAAAAAGGGAAAAGAAAAACACAGCAAGCAGCTTTCTCTTCATGTCCTGCTCAGTGGGAATGCAGATTCTGAATATGGCCCAGGAGATCCTTCTCCTCATTCACAGTTTCTCTTTCTTATAATTCAAAAGGACTGGGTTGGATTAGCAAAGCCTGAACAATTCTGTGGGCTAAACCAGGACCCCCAGGAGTAAGATCTTTAAGTCAAATTCTCCAAGATCATACGACAGACATGCCAGTTAATTTTCTTATTTGACCCTGAGTCCTTCCCTGACTATCTTTCCTGCCGTCTTTTTTAAGTGGCCAGGGGCCCACCCTCTGACACACCAGATTGAAGTAGAGGCAACACCTGAGCCAATCAATGTCTCTCTCCTGAAAATGTGAAATTGGGACAAAAAGACTATATATAGTGAGTAGAATTCAGATATGGGAGCTTAAAGGTCATGTTTGGTGGAGGGCAGGGGCAAGAGCTAGGGCAGACATTTCTTAACTTGTACAAGCAGCAACAAAGAAACCCATCCCCAGGGGCGAGAAGAACAAAGCCCAGAGAAGAAAGCTGCGGAAGGGAACAGAGTGGTGATCTCTCTAACCCCAGGTTTCTCAGCCTCAGCACAGCGAACACTGGGGCTGGCTAATTCTTTGTGATGGGCTGTTCTATGCCTTGCAGGTACTTTAGCAGCATCCCTGGCCTCTGCCCATGAGAAGTCTGTTCCACACGTCCCTATTCCAGTATGACAAACAAAATTATCTTCAGACATTGCTACATGTCCCCTGGGGGACAAAATTGCCCCAACTTAAGAACTACCACCCTAACAAGACATTCATTTCTTTATCCTTCAACAATTTTTACTCAGGCAAAACCCAAGTCATCCTTAACTCCCTTCTTTCATGTCCTGCATCCAATCTGTGATTAAAATCTGCCACCTCTGCCTTCAACAATACCCAGAATCTAACCATTTCTCATCACCTTCACTTTGACAGCTCTAGTCAAAGCCACCATCATCTCTCCATGAATTACTCCAAAAGCCTCCCAACTGACCACCCTCACTCTACGCCTGCTCCCTTCACAACATTTTTCACACAGCAGCCAAAGATAGCTTATAAAATGGAAGTATTCCCACGTCTACTTTCCTCATTCCAGCATCTTCAACTGTTGTAAGGACCAGTCAGGGTCTTTGTAATGACCTATAAGACCCTTTAAGCTTTTGGCCCCCATCACCCACCCAATTCACCTCTTACTACTATGCCCCTTGCTCTTTCCTCTCCCATCCCTTTGACTGCCTGGCTACCAAGCACATTCCTGCCTCCAAGCCTTTCCAGACGCTGTTCCCTCTACCAGGAATGCCTTTCTCCCAGATATTTGCCTGGCTTGCTCCCTCATGTCATTTAGATCTCCACTCAAATGTTACCTCTTTAGAAGGGCTTTCTGTGATAGCCCTAAATAAAAAAGCAATCCCCATCGCCTTCATTTCCTATCATCCTTACCCTGTTTTACCCTGATTATTCATTGTGTGTTTGTTTTTTTTCAGTCTCCCTTTCTATAATAGAAGCTCACGCGAGTAACAATTTGTTTTGTTTACGGTTGTATCCACCAGCACGTAACCTGATCAGTGGTTGGCATCATTGAATAATGTGCAGATTCCTACAAGTGCAAAGATGATCACTCTAGCAATTTCATGTTTTTGGAGCACAAAACTAGAAATAATCAAATTACCTAAAAATGAGGCAATGGTTAAATAAATTATGATATATATGTACAACCATTTAAAAACTTGTTTTCCAGGCTTTCCAGACTAAACTGAAATCTTGCCAGTAACTACAAGCACAATTTCTACTAACTCTCAACAAAATCCTTACAGAACCCAGACATTAATGAAAACTTAATGTAGCTCTGAAAACTAGGGTTATATGTCAACCTGATACCAGAATCTGGGAGGAATTCCCACTAATAACAAAGGGAACAAAACCAGACTTTTTCATATCTTCCAGAAATATAGTGAGTCTGTACACGTGAAAGTAGGTAGATGTTCTTATCACTACTCCCTACTTAGTGCTCCCTGAATTGACCAAGTAGTTATTTACCGTACAAATATCAAATATTGAAAACTATCCAAAATGCCTTAAGGTTATAAAGATGTCTGAGACCTTATTAATGATGACCCAGCAGTAACTACGATGCCATGCTGCAAGTGAATGCTTCCTACTGCTGAAGCACTCCACCAGAGGATCTATCTCACGTCATCGTCACAGTGACACTAAGGCCAGCAAACAGGAACATTTGCTTCCCTGTTTAATAGCTTAAAAAAGGAAAACTTATCAGACTGGGATAAAAACCGTTTCCCTCAAAGTGTTCAACTAAAAAGACTTTTGTAAAAGGATTATTTACTGAGATATATACAAAGAAAAGGGGAACCCCATATGTGGATGAAGCTTCCAGTGCCTACTAACAGGGGGAGCTGTTACAGCCTTTAGGAGGAAAGTTGTGGAGGAAGGAAATGGAACCACAGAGCTTAGTGAGGGCCAGGCCTGAGGTACAGTGCCCAGCTGGTCATGAGGCCGCACCATTCCTAGGTCTATGGCAAGGAACAAAACAGAGGAGACCCTAGCACTTCCTGCCAGGGACTACCTAATGTCAACATCCAGAACAAAACCAGCTGGCAAAAAGCCCCAGTGATGAGGTCTGCAGGAGGCAGCCTCCCAGTGCACAGAGCAGGGTAGGAAATGGATCTGGAAGGGTAAAGGTAGAGTAAACTGGGAGATTTACCTAAGTAGGCCATCAGCCTCAGCTCATTGTCAAGAAAATAACACTCTGTGAACCCAAATGCACCCCCCTAGCTGGGGAGAAGAACTTAAAGGCAAGGGAAAGAACATCTCTCCAGGGCACTGAAGGATTTACCACCATCAGAAGGTGGGGTTACAGGCTCTAGATTTAAATATAAGAACAGTCAATGATCCCATTTGATTAGGTAACCACACCAACCAAGAGCTCTCATTTTACAATTGGAAAGATCTTCCCAAGAATGTCAGGCAAAAGAAAAAAATTGAAAACTGCTAGGCCAGCCAGGAAAAGTGTCTAGGAAAAGTGTTAATCCGTATCTTTTCTCAGAACACCATTCCAAATCCAGAAAAACAATGACTCAGAAGAGATGATCTTCTATTTCCTAATTCTCATCCTTGATACCAAATAAAACCCTTCCTTTTGCAAGCTAGAGATCCGCAGCTAATCACACTGTGTTGTGTTATGATTAACCTTTGAGATAGACATTTCCCTTTTTTTTGTTGTTGTTGTTTAAGGCCAAGCTCTCCTTAAAGGTCAGTGAGCATCACACCTCATCTGACTTCTAATTACTTTTATAAACATTTCAGAATGAATAAATGCCAACATAATTAACCATCTAGCATAGTATCTGCTCGTTCCCTTCATCAATAGGGCGGATACCCAGCAAAGCAGCACTCCAGGCTCCTATGACACTCATATTTGTGATGTGGGATTTATTTGAGTGGAATCTCTTTAAATCAGAGTTTCCCAAACTTGATTGTCAGGCCTCCACCAGGCCTAAGAATTACCTGAGGATCACAGTTAAAATACAGATTCGCACATCCTAGTCCTAGAGATGCTAATTTCTTTGGGCTGGACAGGAGCCTGGGAATCTGAATTTTTTTTCTTTTTAGTACTTTTCCAAGTAATTCTGATGTAAAATTGGGAAACCACTGATTTAGATCATTTTTCCCTTGCCGTGGAGTTTATTATAGTCAGCCATCACTACTATTCTCAAGTACCTAACATCCCTTACCTCCAGGCTCTTTTATGACATTTTTCCTTAAACCAGACATTGATGTATAGTGGGTCCTCAAACTTTTTAAACAGGGGCCAGTTCACTGTCCCTCCGACTGTTGAAAGGCCAGACTGCAGGCCCTTGGATGAATCGGCTGCTAAGTAGGACAGGCAGCGGCGGCAAAATCACCCAGCAGGCCAGATAAAAGTCATAGGAAGGCAGCATGTGGCCTGCAGGGCCATAGTTTGAGGACACCTGATGTATACATTAACCTAACCTCCTGTCTAATCAAGAGGGGCTAAATGATATAAACATTTCCTTCCAACTTTAGTTTTCTAGGGCTTTATGATTCCAGCATGGAAATGGTAGAGTGAAAATTCAAGCATTGCATGATTTGTCCCAAACCCAGGCACTGGCCGTGTTGATGGCCCTCCCTCTTCTTTGGGGGAACATAGTCACTCCTCCATACCTATGACCAAGTACCATGCAGATGCAGGACCAACACAGCAGTCTGAGTGAATAACTAAAGCAAAGACCTGGGAATGGTTTCAGGACCCACATTAAAGCCTAAGGAACACATTAGCTTTCCAACACTGCCTCATCTGTCTGGAAGTAAATGAGAAAATATAAAGAGAAGAGAATTCCCCTAATAAGGTGTCCATCTCTGGTCATTTCTCAGGCTGTGTCCCAAAGCCCATGTAAATCCTCAAAGTCCTACTTTGTCTTAGTCCTTTTGCACTGCTGTAACAAAATACCACAGGCTGTGTAATTAATAAGCAACAGAAATACAGTTCTGGAGGCTAGGGAATCCAAGATCAAGTCACTGGTGGGTTCGGGGTCTGGTGAGGGCTGCTCTTTACTTTCAAGATGGCACCTTGTTGCTATGTCTGCATATGGTACAAGGGGCAGGACAAAAAGAGGTCAAATTCACTCCCCCAAATTTCTTACATAAGGGCACTAATCCCATACATGGGAGTGGAGTCCTCACTATCTTATCACATCCTAAAGGCTGCACCTCTTAATGTTGTTGCACTAGGAATTCAGTTTCAATATGAATTTGGGAGCAGACACAAGATTTCAAACCATAAAGTGCTCAGACTCTCCTTTTCCCTAGAAGGTTTCCAACTGTAATGCCCTACACTTACAAGTGTTCCCAGCTTGAGCAATATCATCCCCCTAGGGGATATTTGGACATAGGGTAGGAGGGGAAACAGCTTTTTTGTTTGTCACAATGGAAGCATACTGGAACTGGGGGGGGGGGGACTGGCCTAAAAATCATGCCATGGGCAAATCAGTTCTGTACCACAAAGTACTGTCCCACCAGAAATGTCATTAGCACCCACACCAGAAAATGAGAATCACTTACAATCTGAGCCACACGATTTAGCCCTTAATTATAGCTCTTTGTCAGGAGAATTTATTGCAGTATTGTTCAGGTAACAAAAGGCTGGAAACAACCTTAAAGACCATTGATAAGGGTCTATTAAATAAAATGTGGCATATTCATACAAAAGAATTCCATTAGAGAGAATGAGGAAGATCAATATGTACTGATACAGTGCAATATCTGAGATATCTTATGAATTTTAAAAAGCATAGCATGTCTCATTTGGCATTCTGATGAAAGGTGAGGTGCTATGTGTACCTATATGTTTGTATATAAAAAGAAACTCAGAAAGTGCTAAGAAACTGATGAGGGGGAAAGAGAACTAGGGCAAAAAGGGTGAGGTGGGAGGGCAACTTAATTTCTACCTTTATTACTTTTGAATTTTTACTATGTAAATATGGTATCTTTAAAAGTATGAATAGCATCTCATTTTTATTGCTGTTGTTTTGTATGTTTTCTTTGCCCCCTGTGACTACCTATTAAATTCCTAGAAGGCAGAGATAGTCCCCAGGGAACCTAGCACAAAGCAGCTGTTGAATATACTCCTATTGGTTTATAAATTAATGGCTTTCTGAAAGAATTCAAGCCAGGAACATAATTCTTTTGAAAACCAAAATACTTACCCAGACAGACAGAACCCACCAGGAGCCTTTTTCATCCTGGGCTTTCATGCCTGTCCCTTATTCAGATGGTCTTCAAAGACAATAATTAGAGCAAAGCTGGGGATTTTGCCAAAATGAGCCACTTCTTAGAAACCTAAAGTTGAAGTTACTAGACTGACAGTTGTAATGTCCCACCTATGATGTGCCAAGCAAAATGCTGAGCACTTTCACCTATGTTATTAATTCATTTGCCACCTAACAATCCCTTGAGACAAATATTTTTGCTCTCATGTCTTAGAAAAATGGGTTGCAGAAGTTGTGACTTCCCCAAGGTCACAAAGAATGTGAAATTGGGGTCTTCTAATATCTAGTCTTTTTTCCTGTAAAAATCTATAAAATACAAGCAATCTGTCCTTTTTTCAGAATGACAGGACAGCAGACTTCTATCTGCTAGGCCACATTTCAGAATTAGAACTTCCACTTGCAAGCTTGTGACCTCAGGCAAATTAAGTGGCCTCCTTGACCTCATTTCTTCATCTAAAAATTTTTTTAAATTTAAAATACATTGTATTTTAAAATTTTTAAAATACAATGTATTTTAAAATTTTTTAAATACAATGCTTACCTACAAGATGATTTGGGCTCTATTGAAATTATATATTGTATATAAAGCATTAAGCATTGAATCCAACTCATAGCAAAAGCTCAATAAATGTACATGTATTTCCTCTTCCTCCTTTAAGCTACCAGAGTTGTTCTGCAAAATTCCAATTTAATAGAATAATAGCATTCTCTATTCTAATATGTTTATTTTGAAGTTTCCAAGATTGTTTCTTGTACTCCAAAATTCAAGATATTAGTGACTCTCTCTACTCTCTAAAAGGTGATTGAGATTCAAAAAGTTCTGGTCAGCTTTCATAAGGACTTTGACAAGAATATTTTTTATTGCTATCCTTTAGAAAACACAGTGGTTGTCCTAAAAAGACAGGTCTGACTTTCTCCAGCCAGTGTAGAAAATAAATCAACAATGAATTGCTTTTGATCATGATATTGATAGTAATGTCAACAATAATGAAACAAGAGTTTCTTCTTAAATATTAATCAACTTAATTTTTCTTGTTAGGAAATAAGATTTCACAAGAAATTTTTCATGTTATTATCCATGTTATCACTTCTGTTAACTAAATTTAAATAAACAGTGACTAATGTCAGCAAGATAGTAGAATAGGAGGTCCCCTGCTTATATCTCCCCATGGCAACATTAATTCACAGCTATCCACAGACAAAAGTGCCTTTATGGGAGTGTTAGTACCCAGGTAGGAGGCTGAAAGACTGAGGGGGTCATTTGGAAAAGGCCAGCCTGTAGCTAGGTGGTATGGTCATTTGGAAAAGGCCAGTCTGTGGCTTACTGACCATGGTTCCAAGTACAGACCCAGAAACAGCCCAATTACCCTATGGATTTGGCTATAGCCCATTGGTCCTGCTACCAGCACCATCCACCAAGGGACCCAGAATGAACCAGAAAGAGGTAAGATGATATATTCAAAGCACTGAAAGAAATAAAACTGTCAACCAAAAATATTATACCTGGAAAAGCTATCCTTAAGAAATGAAGGTGAGAAAAAGGCTTTCACAGATAGACAAAAGCTGAAGGAATTAGTCCCTCATTACCAGACCTGTCTTAAAAGAAATACTAATTGGAGTTCTTCAAGTTGAAACAAAAGGATGCTAACTAACAATATAACAGCATATGAATTTATAAAACTTACTGGGGAAGGTAAATTTAGAAAAATACAGTAATGGTGGCACATAAATCACTTTCAAGTCTAATATAAAGGTTAAAAGACAAAAGTATTTAAAGTAACTGTAGCTACAATAATTTATGGTTACACTATATAAAAAATGTAAAGTTTGATATCAATAGCCTTAAAGGAGGGAGGGGAAAAAAAGTATAGTTTTTGTAAGCAGTTGAAGATAGTTGTTGTTAGCTTAAAATAGACTGTTATAAGATGTTTTATGGAAACATCTATGGAGTTTCATTGAAACTCCAAAGAAAAAATTGTAGTAGATACACAAAAGGTGAAAAGAAAGTAATCAAAGCATACTACTAATAAATCAAATTACAAAAAAAGATAGATGGCAGCACCTGTGGTTCAGTGAGTAGGGTGCCGGTCCCATATACCGAGGGTGGTGGGTTCAAACCCAGCCCTGGCCAAACTGTAACAACAAAAAAATTAGCCAGGCTTTGTGGTAGATGCCTGTAGTCCCAGCTACTTGAGAGGCTTAGGCAAGAGAATTGCCTAAGCCCAAGAGCTGGAGGTTGCTGTGAGCTGTGAAGCCACAGCACTGTACTGAGGGAGACGAAGTAAGACTGTCTCTAAAACACACACAAACACATATAGAAAAAGAGGACAAGACTCATTGTCCATAGCACAGAGGTTATGGCACCAGCCACATGCACCAAGAGTAGCAGGTTAAAACCTGGCCCAGGCCAGCTAAACAGCAATGACAACTGCAACAAAAAAATAGCCAGGTGTTATGGCAGATGCCTATAGTCCCGGATACTTGGGAAGCTGAGGCAAGAGAATCACTTAAGCCCAAGAGTTTGAGGTTGCTGTGAGCTGTGACACCAAGGCACTCTGCCAAGAGTGACAAAGTGAGACTCTGCCTTAAAAAAAAAAAAAAGAACAAATAATAATTAATTAAGTGGCAACAGTAAGTCCTCATCTATCAATAGTTAAATGTAAATAGATTAAGTTCTTCAGTCAAAAGACACAAGTGATTAATGGATTTAAAAACAGGATAAACAAATATGCAGGCTCTGCGCCTGTGGCTCAAGTGGCTAAGGCGCCAGCCACATACACCTAAGGTGGCGGGTTCAAATCCAGCCCGGCCTGCCAAACAACAATGACGGCTGCAACCCAAAAATAGCCGGGCATTGTGGGGGGTGCCTGTGGTCCCAGCTACTTGGGAGGCTGAGGCAAGAGACTTGCTTGAGCCCAGGAGTTGGAGGTTGCTGTGAGCTGTGATGCCAGGGGACTCTACCCAGGGGGACAGCTTGAGGCTCTGTCTCAAAAAAAAAAAAAAAAACAAATATGCAGACAACAATAAACTTTAAGGACATATGTAGGCAGAATATAAAGGGATGGGAAAATATATTCCAAGCAAATGGTAACCAAGAGAGAGCAGTATTGGCTGTTCCTAACTGAGACAAAATAGACTTTTAGTAAAAATTTGTCACAAGAGACAAAGATCAGTATATAATGATAAAGAGAATTCATCAAGAGAATATAACAACTGTAAATATACGTGCACCTAACATTGGCACACCAAATTTATAAAGCAAGTATTAACAGAACTGATGCAGAAATAGAAAACAATAAAATAATACTAGGGGACTGCAATAGCCCACTTTCAACAATGGACAGATCACCCACACACTAAGGAAACAGAGGACTTCAATAACATTATAGGACAAATGGATCTAACAGACGTATACAGAATATTCCATCCTACAACAGCAGAACATACTTTATTCTCAAGCACACATAGAACATCCTCCAGATTAGATCATATGGTGGTCACAAAAGAAGTCCTAACAAATTTAAGATTAAAATTATATCAAGTATTTTTTCTGACCACCATGGTATAAAACTGGAAATCAGTATCAGGAGGAAACTGGAAATTCAAAAATATATGGAAGTTAAATAACATACTCCTGAATAAACAATGGCTTATAGAAGAAATCAAAAAGGAAATCAAAAAGTACTTTGAAGCAAACAAAAATGGAAACAACATATCAAAACTTATGGGCTACAATAAAAGCAGTTCTAAGAGGGAAGTTTATATCAGTGAATACATTAAGAAAAAAGAAAGATGTCAAATAACCTAACATTACACCTCAAGAAACTAGAAAAAAATAGAACAAGCTAACTTCAAAGTTAGCAGAAGGAAGGAAATAATAAAAATTAGAACAGGAATAAGAGAAACACAGACTAGAAAGACAAACAAAAAGATCAGCAAAACTAAGAAACAAAAAACATCTTTAGCTAAACTAACAAAGGAAAAGAGAAAGCTCAAATAAATAAAATCATAAATGAAATAGGAGACATTAAAAATGCTACTATACAATACAATGAATCATAAGAAACTGCTCCCCCAAAATTGGTTAACCTAGAAGAAATGGATAAATCCCTAGAAACGTACAATCTACCAAAACTGAATTATAAGAAATAAAAAATCTGGTCGTGAAGGCAAGATGACCAACTGGAGCCAGCTTTCCACAGAGGCTCACACCCAGAAGGAGAGTTAAAGGACAGAAGTGTAGCAAGTAAGCTGATGGTTTAGAGCTGAGCCAAGAGAGAAGAATGAAGAATGCACATCAACCCTGCTGAGGTGAGCTGCAACCCCAAGGAAACAAATAACAGATACAAAAATCCATCACCAAGTGGACGAGAGTCCCCTCCCCCATGAGAACAGCTTACAGTATACTTTATATGAACACGAGCAGAGTTCAGATCTCCTCCTATTTTATCCCACAGAAGAGACCCTCTAAAAACCAGAACTCCTTCCCCAGAGAGGATCCATTAGTGTGCCATGGCACTCTCCCACCAGGCATAAAACTGTATATATTCTCTACCTGTAATTCTGAACTGCCAGCACTCACCTCCACTCTCACCCTGAGAGTTACTGATTCACTAGGATTGGACAGAGACCAGCTGAAAACAAGAAAGAGCCACTTAGCCCGACCACACCAAGCAGGTCCCCAGTGTCTCAGGCTGTAGCACCGTATGGGAAGCCTATCCCCCATAGAGTTGATTCTTGGGCATTTTCTTGAGAAGTGTGGACAAGGTGTGGGCTGTTGTGGGTCTGTGATGATTCTGTGGCACAGGTGTGGAGAGAGGACTGTGGACTGAGGGAGCCATACAGGAGAAGGAGAAGCCATGCCCCATGGCACAGAGCAGCAGTGGCCATGGTGGGAACAATAGGGCCCACACCCCTGGGGATATTTTGGAGAGACACTCCCTGCCTCTCTTTGTAACCAGAGAAAGCCAGACCTCTACTCTGGTGGAAGCCACTGACAGAACAGATCTGGAATAGAAACACAGGCCCCCTGAGTAAGGGTATGCTTGAGGCGGTACCTGCCTGGGCGGGGCATGGTGGAGACAGAGACTAGAATATGCTTGCACAGAGATGCCATATTCCCAGGGTGGGGCTGAGTCAGAAGTGCTGCTTTAGTGAGCCTAAGAAGCACCCAGCCCCCAGGGGAACATAGTTGACACAAAAGCAGATGGGGCAACAGTACCAGCCCAGGGAGAGGCAGGAACTGAGAGCTGAATGTGAGCTCTAACAGTGCCCACCCCAACACAGAGTGCAGCAGAGACAGAGACACCAGCTAGGTGAGAACTCATACAATGGCACCAGCACAGGGCGGAGCTAAGTTGCAGTTTCTGTGAACTCAAACAGTGCCTGGCCTGCAGGAATATAGTCAGGACAGAAACGCAAATTCTGTAAGACTATAAGTGGCAACAACATCAATCTGGGATGGGGCTGGAACTGAGTGAACCGCCCCAGTTTCCATTATGCACCTGAGGTTATCAGGCTTCAGCTACCCCTGCTGGCTGGTAGCAGAGTGAGGCAGTCTGGCTGAGGAGACTCAGATCTCCCTGTGACTCATGCAGGTGCAAACCCCTGAGCATCTGCTCATTGGAGGGAACTGGGTCACAACCCTGCAAGGTTACCAGTGACTGGGTATGACAGAAGTGTAAGGTGGGGAAAGAGGCTTCAACCTTCTTGGACTAATTCATTTGCTGGGTGGGTCCATCTGACTCCATGGAGCACCAGAGCAAGTCATACTCAAACTGCCAGCAGACCCTTACTATCTAGTTGCTGGAGATCTTTTGAACTCTCCCACTTGAGACTGGGTGCTGACTGGGACAACTGATTTGGAACTCTTGACCTGGGCTAATCACCTGAGGAGTATCCAAAGTGGTACTCTGGGTGTGTGGTTGTGGGAAGGTTTGATTTTTCTTTTTCAGCTGTCTGTGCAGGGAGGGGTGACTTAGTTGCTGGTATTTCTCCACAGCTGAGAATTCAACCCAGAGTTACTGATTCACTAGGATTGGACAGAGACCAGCTGAAAACAAGAAAGAGCCACTTAGCCCCACCACACCAAGCAGGTCCCCAGTGTCTCAGGCCGTAGCACCGTATGGATCCTTTGCAAAGCTCTAGGGGAAAAGGTACAGACTCCAGTCCCAGCTCTTGGCCAAAGGGCTATTAATCCCTACTCCAGGAGCCCTCAACCCAACTTCACCTTATCTGCTCATCTAACCAAACAGTGTAAAATAATCATGGGGTGGAATCAGTAACATGAATAACTCTCTCCACAGAATCCCTCAGTAACAGAATGGAGCAGGCAGAAGAAAGGATTTCTGACATTAAAGACAAAAGTCCTCTCTCCACACCTGTGCCACAGAATTATCACAGACCCACAACAGCCCATGCCTTGTCCACTCTGGTAACATGAATAACCAGAATAGATCATCTCCCCCAAGGAACAACATGGTGGACACAACAGAGGTTCCCATTCATAAACAAATGGCTGAGATGTCAGAAATCAAATTCAGAATTTGGATTGCAAATAAGATTAATAGAATGGAGGTAAAGTTGGAATTAGAAATTCAAGGAGCATTTCAAAAGCTGCCTCAAGAATTCAATGAATTCATAGACAAAAATCACAAAAGATTTTGACACAATGAGACAAAAACTTGCAGCCCTCAAAGATCTGAGAAATACAGCAGAATCCCTCAGTAACAGAATGGAGCAGGCAGAAGAAAGGATTTCTGACATTAAAGACAAAGCTTTTGAAAGCTCCCAAATACTCAAAGAGGAAGAGAAGTGGAGAGCAAAAATGGATCATTCACTCAGATAGCTCTGGGATAATTCAAAGAAAACTACTATTCACCTTACAGGATTCCTGAAGGTGATGAGGTTGCTTTAAAAGGCACAGATGCTCTACTCTATGAGATAATCAAGGAGAACCACACAGACATTCCAAGAGATTCTGAAATTCAGATAGCAGACAGTTTCAGAACCCCAGCACAACTCAACCCAAATAAGACATCTCCCAGACACATTATAATAAACTTTGCCAACATTAATATGAAGGAGAAAACTCTGCAAGCAGCCAGATATAAGAAAACCATAACCTACAAATGGAAGAATATTAGAATGACTGCAGCTCTCTCTGCTGAAACCTTTCAGGCTAGAAGAGGGTGGTCATTGACTTTTACTCTTCTAAAACAAAAGAATTTTTCAACCCAGGATCCTGTATCCAGCTAAACTGAGTTTCATTTATGATGGAGAAATTAAATACCTTAATGACATTCACATGTTGAAGAAATTTGCCATAACTAAACCAGCTCTCCAGGATATTCTCAGGCCTATCTTCCGTAATGACCAGCGCAATCCTCCACCACCAAAGTAAACTCGCTCAGAAACTTTTGATCAAATTCCAACTTCCACAGTGGCAAAAGGATTAAAAATGTCCACTGGACTTTCAAAAAACTTGATATCCAAAATTCGACCAGACTTATCAATATTCTCAATTAATATGAATGGCTTAAATTGCCCTCTAAAGAGGCATAAGTTGGCAGACTGGATACAAAAACTCAAGCCAGATATCTACTGCATACAAGAATCTCATCTTACCTTAGAAGATAAATATAGACTCAGGGTGAAGAGATGGTCATACATATTCCAGGCAAATGGAAAGCAGAAAAAAGCAGGTGTTGCAATTTTATTCACAGATACAATAGGCCTTAAACCAACAAGAGTAAGGAAAGATGAGATTGGTCACTTCATATTTGTTAAGGGTAACACTCAACATGAGATTTCAATTATTGACATTTATGCACCCAACCAGAATGCACCTCAATTTATAAGAGAGACTCTAAAAGACATGAGCAAATTGATTTCCTCCAGCACCGTAATAGTTGGAGATTTTAACACTCCTTTGGCAGTGTTTTGATCCTCCAATAAGAAACTCAGCGAAGAAACATTAGACTTAAACTTAACCATTCAATAATTGGATTTAATAGACATCTACAGAACATTTCAGCCTAAAAGAACTGAAAACACATTCTTCTTATCAACCTATGGAATATGCTCTAAAATTGATCACATCTTAGGTCACAAGTTTAACCTCAGCAAATTAAAAGAATAGAAATTATTTCTTGCATCGTCACAGACCATCATGGAATAACAGTTGAACTCAGTAACAACAGGAATCTGCATACTCATACAAAAACATGGAAACTAAATAACCTTATGCTGAATGATAGCTGGGTCATAGCCAAAATTAAGAAGGAAATTAACAAATTTTTGGAACAAAATTATAATGAAGACACAAATTACTATAACCTCTGGGATACTGCAAAGGCAGTCCTAAGAGGGAAATTTATAGCACTGCAAGCCTTCCTAAAGAGAACAGAAAGAAAGGAAGTTAACAACTTAATGGGACATCTCAAGCAGCTGGAAAAGGAAGAACATTTAAACCCCAAACCCAGCAGAAGAAAAGAAATAACCAAAATTAGAGCAGAATTAAATTAAATTGAAAATAAAAGGATTATAGAAAGTTGGTTTTTTGAAAAGATCAATAAAATAGACAAACCTTTGACTAACCTAACCAGGAAAAAAGAGTAAAATCTCAAATTTCATCAATCAGAAATGGCAAAGATGAAATAACAACAGACTCCTCAGAAATTCAAAAAAATCCTCAATGAACATTACAAGAAACTCTATTCTCAGAAATACAAAATTCTGAAGGAAATAGATCAATACTTGGAAGCATGCCACCTTCCTAGACTTAGCCAGAATGAAGTGGAAATGTTGAACAGTCCTATATCAAGTTCAAAAATAGCATTAACTATACAAAATTTCCCTAAAAATAAAAGCCCAGGACCTGATGGCTTTACATCAGAATTCTACCAAACTTTTATAGAGAAACTAGTACCTATATTATTTAACCTTTTCCAAAATATAGAAAAAGAAGGAACACTACCCAACACATTCTATGAAGCAAACATCACCTTGATATCCAAACCAGGAAAAGACCCAACAAGAAAAGAAAATTATACCCCAATATAATTAATGAATATTGATGCAAAAATATTCAACAAGATCCTAGCAAACAGAATCCAGCAACACATCAAACAAATCATACACCACGACCAAGTGGGTTTTATCCCAGGATCTCAAGGATGATTCAACATATGTAAATCTATAAATACAATTCAGCACATAAACAAATTAAAAAACAAAGACCTTATGATTATCTCAATTGATGCAGAAAAAGCTTTTGATAATATGCAGCATCCTTTCATGATCAGAAGACTTAAGAAAATTGGTATAGAAAGGACAATTCTTAAACTGATAGAGGCCATCTACAGCAAACCCACAGCCAATATCATCGTAAATACAGTTAAATTGAAATCATTTCCACTCATATCAGGAACCAGGCAAGGTTGCCCATTGTCCCCATTGCTTTTCAACATTACAATGGAAGTCTTGGCCATCTCAATCAGGCAAGAAAATACAATCAAGGGTATCCACATAGGGTCAGAGGAGATCCTTCACTCTTCGCAGATGATATGATTGTATATCTGGAAAACACCAGGGATTCTACTACAAAACTCTTAGAAGTGATCAAGGAATACAGCAGCATCACAGGTTACAAAATCAGCACTCATAAATCGGTAGCCTTTATATATACCAACACTAGTCAAGCTGAAAAAACAGTCGAGGACTCTATTCTGTTCATAGTAGTTCCAAAGAAGATGAAATATTTGGGAGTTTACCTAACAAAGGACTTGAAAGACCTCTATAAAGAGAACTATGAAACTCTAAGAAAAGAAATAGCTGAAAATGTTAACAAATGGAAAAACATACCATGCTCATGTCTGAGAAGAATCAACATTGTCAAAATGTCCATATTACCCAAAGCAATATACAATTTTAATGCAATCCCTATTAAACCTCCACTCTCATACTTTAAAGATGTCAAAAAACGAATACTTCGCTTTATATGGATAAAACCTCAAATAGCCGGGCTCGGCGCCTGTGGCTCAAGCAGCTAAGGTGCCAGCCACATACACCTAAGGTGGCGGGTTCGAATCCCCAGCCCGGGCCCACCAAACAACAATGATGGCTGCAACCAAAAAATGGCCAGGCGTTGTGGTGGGCGCCTGTAGTCCCAGCTACTTGGGAGGCTGAGGCAGGAGACTCGCTTGAGCCCAGGAGTTGGAGGTTGCTGTGAGTGTGATGCCATGGCACTCTACCCAGGGGGATAGCTTGAGGCTCCGTCTCAAAAAAAATAAAAATAAAAATAAAAAAACCCTCAAATAGCCAAGACATTACTCAGAAATAAAAACAAAGAAGAGGAATCACACTACCAGACCTCAGATTATACTATAAATCAATAGTGATCAAAACCACATGGTACTGGCACAAAAACAGAGGTAGATGTATGGACCAGAATAGAGAATCAAGAAATGAACCCAGCTACTTACCATTATTTGATCTTTGATAAGCCAATTAAAAACATTCAGGGGGGAAAAGATTCCCTATTTAACAAATGGTGCTGGGTAAACTGGCTGGTGACCTGTAGAAGACTGAAACTAGACCCACACCTTTCACCATTAACTAAGATAGACTCTCACTGGATTAAAGATTTAAACATAAGAAACTATAAAAATACTAGAAGAAAGTGCAGGGGAAACACTTGAAGAAATCAGCCTGGGAGAATATTTTATGAGGAAGACCCCCAGCCAAAAATACATTACTGGGATCTGATCAAACTAAAAAGCTTCTGCACAGCCAAAAACACAGTAAGTAAAGCAAGCAGACAGCCCTCAGAATGGGAGAAGATATTTGCAGGTTATGTATCTGACAAAGGTTTAATAACCATAATCTACAGAGAACTCAAATACATTAGCAAGAAAAGAACAAGTGATCCCATCTCAGGGTGGGCAAGGGACTTGAGAAACTTCTCTGAAGAAGAAAGGCGCACGGCCTACAGACACATGAAAAAATGCTCATCATCCTTAATCATCAGAGAAATGCAAATCAAAACCACTTTGAGATATCATCTAACCACAGTAAGATCAGCCCAGATCACAAAATCCCAAAACCAGAGATGTTGGCATGGATGTGGAGAAAAAGGAACACTTCTACACTGCTGGTGGGAATGCAAACTAATACGTTCTTTTTGAAAAGATGTTTGGAGATCAGTTTAGGGATCTAAAAATAGACCTGCCATTCAAACCTTCAATTTCTCTACTAGGTATTTTTCCAGAGGTCCAAAAATCACTTTATAACAAAGATATTTACACCAGAATGTTTATTGCAGCCCAATTCATAATTGCTAGGTCATGGAAGAAGCCCAAGTGCCCATCAACCCATGAATGGATCAATAAATTGTGGTATATGTACACCATGGAATATTATGCAGCCTTAAAGAAAGATGGAGACTTTACCTCTTTCATGTTTACA
>NW_003852403.1:21103872-21112017 GCF_000181295.1 Otolemur garnettii
CTCTTTCATGTTTACATGGATGGAGCTGGAACATATTCTTCTTAGCAAAGTATCTCAAGAATGGAAGAAAAAGTATCCAATGTACTCAGCCCAACTATGAAACCAATTTATAGCTTTCATATGAAAGCTATAACCCAACCATAGCCCAAGAAGATGGGGAAAGAGGAGGGGAAAGGATGAGTGGATGGAGAGTAATTGGTGGGACTGTATCTATGGTGCATCTAACAAGGGTACATGTTAAATTTACTAAGTGTAGAATATAAATGTCTTAACACAACAACTAAGAAAATGCCATAAAGGCTATGTTAACCAGTCTGATGAAAATATTTCAAATGGTATATAAAACCAGCACATTGTACCCCATAACTGCATTAATGTACACAGCTATGAATTAATAAAAAAATATAAAAAATCTGAATATACCAATAATGAATAAAAAGATTGAAGCAGTAATCAAAGAAACTCCCAACAATGAAAAGCCCAGGACTAGACAGATTACTTCCACCAAAGTAGAGTGAATTCTACCAAACATTTAAAGCAATTCTTCTTCTCAGTATATAGTCGCATATCACTTAATGACAAGGAAGCATTCTGAGAATACATCATTAGACAATGCTGTTGTGTGAATATCACAGAGTGTACATACTCAAACCTAGATGATATAGCCTATTGCACACCTAGGCTGTATGGTGCAGCCTATTGTTTCTATGCGACAAATTTGCACAGCATGTGACTGTACTGAATACTGTAAGCAACTGCAACACAATAAGTACATTGAAACATAGAAAATGTATAGTAAAAATGCAGTATTCTGATCTTAAGGGACTACCATCATACTGACAGACCACTGTTGATGAAACATTGTTACACAGCATATGACATATGGGTGAACATAAAGTTGGTGTGCAATTTAAAATAGTGCAACATAGTAAATTGCACCAGAACTTTATGGATACCCTGTATATCCACAAGAAATGAAGTAAGTGTATCAAAAAGATATCTACACTGCCATGTTCATTGCAGCACTATTCACAACAGCCAAGATACGGAATCAACCTAAGTGTCTGTCAACAGTTGAGTAAATAAATAAAATGTGGTGTATATACACATCAGAATACTACTTAGCCATAAAAAGAAGGAAATCCTGTCATTTGTGACAACATGAATGAAGCATTATGTCAAGTGAAATAAACCAGGCACAAAAAGACAAATACTATATGGTCTGACTTACACGTGGAGTCTAAAAAAGTGGACATCACGGAAGCAAAAAGTAGAACGGTGGTGGCCAGGGGTTTGGGGGGTGGGAGTCAGAAGGAAATGGGGGGGGATGTTGGTCAAAATATACAGACCTTCAGTTAAAAGATGAATAAGTTCTAGGGGTGTAATGTGCAACATTGTGACTATAGTTAATAATTGTGTATTGTGTACCTAATATTTGTTCTCAATTCAAAAACAAAATGGTAACTATGTGAGGTGATGAATGTGGTAACTAACTTGATTGTGGTAATCATTTCACAATATATATCAAATCATCACATCATATACCTTAAATATACACAATTTTTATTTGCCAGTTATATCTTAATAAAACCAGGAGGGGCAATAAGAAAAATAAATGGACAGATTGTTTCTAGTTGTACAAAAGCCCCAGACATTCCTAGAACAACTGCATATATCTTATTATGACATTTGCAGTAGATGAATTTAATTACAAAATCCTAAAATGGGAAAGTTTCTAGGAAGGCCCTACAGTTCCACCATCTTTCTGCCTTCAAGAAAAACTAAAAGGAAATTGCCTCTGAATATACAGATTTAGATCACTAAAAACAACAACAAAATCGAGTAGCTACACATTGCCTGTAGTAAATTCTCTAGAGGGAGAAAAGACAAAATCTACTTCCTCAATCAGCCAGCGCAGTCTCTCAACCCTAGTTTCACAATTGTCCAAGGGCCATACCCCCACACCTCAGATATTCTTTTTTCTCTGATGGGGACCCTGGGAATTGGTACTTTTTTAGCCTCTCTGAATTGATTTTTAATATGGAGCCGAAGTTGAGAACCACTGATCTATCCCTAATATTTTTTAATATCTTTATTGAGATACAATTCACATACCATGCAATGTATCTATCTAAAGTGTACCCTTTATGGGTTTAGTATGTTGATATACTTTTAAAACCATGACCACAGTCCAATATTAGAATATTTCCATCACCCCATAATAAAACCCATACCCATTAGCAGTCACTCCCATTCCCCACCCCACACCCACCCCTGGCCATAGGCACCTACCCCTGGCCATAAGCAGTCAGCATTCTACTTCTTGCCTTTAGAATGTGACCACTCTGGGTACCTCACAGAACAAGACTCGCACAATATCTATCTTCTTCTACCTGGCTTATTTCACTTAACATAGTGCTTTCAAGGTTCATCCATGTTAGAGTGTATATTAAAACTTCATTTTTATGCCTGAATAATACGCCCCTATATGGATATACCAGGTTTTCTTCATCCATTCATCAGCTGATATACATTTGGCTTGTTTCTACTTTTTGGATATTATAAATATTCCAAATATTTAAAAGTGCTTTCAAAAGATCTGCTTTATTTAAGTAATATAAGATCCATATAAGCAGCTGGAAAGCGTTTCCTGTGAAGAGAGCACCGGCATTCACCCTTCCCTTTGGCAGCTTCCTTTCACCTCATGGCGCCTCCACTGTGGGATGCAGAATTGAACACAGTTCTTTTTAACCTGTGTAGGTGGAATTTAAATGTGTAATTGCTTTGCTCAGCCTTCCATTCTTGACACCCCTATCGAGGATCCCACTGCATTCCTTTTATAAACCAAGATAAGGCTTCACCTAGTCGGCTCATTATTTATTCTGACTCAGAGCAGTATTTTCCCACACAACACCCTAAAGCAGAACATTTTAACAGTTCTGTGACTCCCTAGTCACTCATTTCAGCTGCGACAGGGGCAGCGCCATCACCTCCAACAATTCTCTTCCTCCCTCCTCTCAAAATTAGATGACAAGCTCTGTGTTAGTCAGTTCATCTCCTTAGGAAATCAAATGAACGCTGTTCTTTTGAACAAATTGTACATGAAGTTTCCACCACAAAAATTACAATAACTCTCATGTTTAAGCACTTAGTTTCAAACACTGTGTTAGAGACATAGGTAATTTCACTGAATGCATACTCATGACGCCCGTGAAGATAGGTGCTGTGATCCCCATTTTATAGATGAGAAAGTGGAAACCCAGAGCCTTTAAGCAACATACCCAAGTACACACTGGAGGTGAGTAACAGACACAGGACTGCCACCCTGAACAACCTGGCTCTCTGCCTCAATATCATACGTCTGCTTCTATTTATATAATCATGGAATTATTCAACAAATTCCAAACAGTGGTGCCGTAGTTCTGCCAGACCTATGGGATAATTAGGCAAAACAAAACTATCCCTGCCTGCAGGGGGGTTTACCATCTAGCAAAGGACAGAAATACCAAATACACTATCACGGTCACATTACATATTGTGACAAGTAACAAAAAAGAAAGGGTTGCTCTGTGCTGTGCGCGAGCCTTATAGCCTGGTGCCCTAGGGTGTTGGCAGGGGAGGGAGTGCTGTGACTCCCTGAAGAAGTAACATTAGAACTCTGGAAAAACTTTTCTGGAATGATTAATTCTGCAAGTCAGAGGCAGCGAGGAGGAGTATTTTCTGAGGAGGAGGCTTACCTGGCTGAGATGTGCCTCAGCACTAATGCTGGGCAGGTGGTCCCTGGTTCGCCACCTTGTCCCTGCAGCCTCTTTTGTCCTGACTCTGGGGTGTCTTCTGCATTTGTCCTTATTTCACTTCATGCCACGTGTTTGTCTGTTTCTCCGGCTTACCAGAGCAAATCAGATCCACAGCCTCAGAAAACATTCCTGCTGAAACCCACACCCCCATTCAGAAAGGAGAATGTGGCCCAAGTGATTAAGAAACATGTCACACTCTATTTGGCAGGTTCAATTCCAAAAGATTCTGAGAATATTATTTGCAGGAGGCTGTGGAGTGGGGGCGGGGGAACAAGTGTGCTTTTATGCAGATGCCAAAATAGCTGAAATATTAAAGCTGCTCTGAACTGAAGGCAGCGAACCGGGCGGCTTCGGCTCCGTGAGCCTTGGTTCTTCTGCCATCTGCTGCTCAGTGTCGGGGAGTACACTGTGACTCACCCAGGCCTCTTTGCAGAGCCAAGGTGACAGGAAAAATGACAAGCAGGTTTCAGTTCCCACAGGGATCTAACAGCAGGGTGGTGTCAGTCCGGCTGAGTGGGCTGTTCTCTCTGGGTGGTGAGTGGGGAGCTCAGCCTGCGCTCTGCTGTTTTTGAAAATCTTTTAGAGACAGAGAAAACACACTGATTGCTTCTGAATGTGTATTTTTGCTCATCCAATTGACCTACTTAAATGCCCTCCTCTGCAGTGAACATATCCACCCTACCCTTGGGATCAGATGGACACCTCTCTTTACCTAACCCTGGCTTGGGTCATCCCCAAACTGCCTGCAATACTCTCTGTTCCAGCCACACTGGGAATCATACAACTGCCCCCACCCACTTCCTTTGCCCATAGTGTTCCTAAGGCCTGAAAGTGACCTATAACATCTGCCCATCCTCTCCTGTCTCACTTTTTTGTTCAGTATAGATCTCTGCTTACAGCTAATGTTTCCTGGAAAGTCTCCAGCCCTTCCTGCCCTTCCCATGTCCTCCTCTAAATATTCTCTTCTCTCTCAGTGCCTCTTCCTAACTTAAGCCTTACCTAACTCCCACTGGAGAAAGGACAGACACCTAGATTAGGGGAATAAAATAGAAAGCCCAGAAAAACATCCACATACATGGCCAGCTGATTTTCAGCAAACAAGCAAAGGCAATTTAATGGAGAGAAGGTATTCTTTTCCATAAATGGTGGTGACACAAGTAGATATCCACTTGCACAGACCAGAAAATGCACTTCACTCCATACCTTGTACCCAATACAAAAATTAACTCAAAATTGATAATAGATAAATATAAAACCTAAAACTGTAAAACTTAAAGAAAATATACAAGAAAAACCTTTGCAACCTTGAGTTAGGTCAAGAGTTCTTACGTATGACACCAAAAGCACAATCAAGAAAAGGAAAAAATCGATAAGTTGGATTTCATCAAAATTTTTAATTTTTTCTCTGTGAAAGACACACCTAAAAAAAAAACAGAAAAAGCCATAGACTGGGAGAAAATAACTGTAAATGGCATATCTGACATCTCTGAACAGCCCACTCACAGCGATGTTTCCTTCCTGTGATGTCCTAGAGGCCCTATCTGTGTCTCTTATTTGTCATAACAATGGAGACAATGATACTCTATTGACATACACATGGACAGGCAGGTTTCTTCCCAGCTAGATTGGAAGCCCTTTTATGGAAAGAAAATATAACAAACCTGTGTCCCCTACAGAGCCTAGAATAGTGTCATATGCGTAGAAGGAGCTTAATGATTGTGAGTTGACAGGTTGGAGGAACCTAATATTTTTCTCAAAAATACATGGAGATGAAAAATCAGGCCAAGAGGCAGAAAAAGTATTTAAATGAAACCATTTGCATGATCAAATAATTTTTGACTGACGAGGTTTTAATTTCTTTCTTTGCTAGCATGGGTACGTGTTTCTATTAAAGAATAAAAACGAATCAGAGGATTAATGCTAAGTAGGAAAATGCAGTGCTGATAAAAGTGGATTTTCAAATATTTTCCTCTATGTTTCCACAAATAAGGCTTCTGTATTTCTGTATATTCTCATATCTCTGGAGAGAAACATGGTATATGAAAGGAGGCCATTCTGCAGAGACACAGCTCAGCTTCTAATTTGTTCTTAAGGTTATTCATCTCATAAATGGGGATAAACTATAACACCAGGCTTCAATCTTTCAGTAGAAGGAACATGTGCAAAGCATTTCAGGATCCTTGGGGAAAAGGGAACATAGCAATTGGCAGCATTGTAGGATGGATGTTGATAATATAGCTGGAGCATTCGCAGACTGGAGGTGGGGGAGGCAAATGTAGCTACATCGGGCACCCCATTGATCACCAGGATTGACCTGCCCCACCAACTATAACCCCTTGCTGCAATCAAAGTTACATCTGTATTAATGTTACTATTAAACACATCCAGTTGACCCAGGTGCTAATAGAGTTAGTGATGGCCAGATAGCCAGGAAAAGGACTAGAAGCAGGCGAAGCTCCTCAACCTCAGGATTTCGTTCAAGAAGCACAGGACCGTCCTCCTGGCTCACAATCTCTCTCCCACAGTCATAGCCAGGGAGCAGACATTCCCTGGTCTGACAGTTCTGGGTTTCTAAAGGTTTCCCTTTGCTTCTCACTGTCTTCATTGCAGACTGAATCTTATCTGCTCTGAGGAGGCCCAGAGCGCCTGCGACTTTTGAGTCCCAGAAAATATTGCATATCTCTGCTTCTGCATGAGCTAATGGATCTGATTTTAGGCAGAGAAGGAAGATCCTGCCTAAGAGAGTGAGTAAAAGGAAGCCTTGGAGTCAGAAAGACCCGGACTCTGCCATTTACTTCCCATGTGCTCTTGGGTACACAGGTGGCTGACTAACCACTCTGAACCTCAGGTTTTTCATCTGTACAATGGAGATAAAACTACTTACCTCAAGCGAGAGCTAAATGAAATAATGTACATAAATGGCTTATCATAGGGCCTGACACATAGCAAGTTATGCATATCATCAATAAACGGTCACTTTTTAATATTTTTATTCCTTCTAAACTAAGGAAAGGGCAGTTTCGGTTTTCCTTAAAGTCAATGCCATTAACTGTATTCTCCAAAGGACATCCTGAGCATTGACCCTGGTGACTCCCTGTACGAAGTTCACAGGAGAGACATCTGCACCCAGATGTGATCTATGTGAGGGTCAAGTCTCCGCCTATTTCCAAGCCCTCCTGCTGCATGTGTCAGATGGGACTTTTCTCTAACAGGCATAAATTAAAGCCGTCCCCTGCCCCCAGACACTCAATAGGCCAGTGGCTGCCAATTCCGTTTCCAGACTGAATCTGCTTTTGTTTACTATTTTGAACAGGTCATTTGGCTACTGCTTTCCAAGGAAGCCGTTGACTATCAAAATAGAAAACACCTGAAGCCCTTTATTGGTTAACAGTCCAGTCCCAGATCACAGGTGGGATGGCCCCGGGCAGCCCCGGGAAGGAGAGTCATCCCACCCTTGTCTCCCACACACCCCTCAGCTCTGTTCTGAACTCTTTTACCCTCTCCTCAGTGCCTTCGTGCCCCTGGACACCTCATCCTCTCATGTCCTGGGACCCCCTCCCTAGAGACTTGGCAGAGACTTGACCCCTCACCTAGATCCCTTCCCAGAGGTTTGAGTGTTTTTAGACTCTGTCCTTGAGGTAAAACAGCAGAGTGCTTAAGAACCCAAGGTCTAGAATCAAGTCCCAGCTGTGGAGACTTTAGCCAAGTATTCCCCTTATTTGAATAAGGCAAAAAAAAATAGAACCTACTTAATGAGGGTTGGATGAGATTGCTAAAGCACTTGGCACATAGTGGCATATGGTGGATAAAAGCAAAAAAACAAAACCAAGAAGGTTGGCTTGCATTAGCATTAGCTATCCTGGAAAATGAACAGCCGTGCCCAGTTAAGAAGGGTCAGAACTAACAGGTGTCAGGGCCTGGGGGAGAGGAGGTTCCAGAGGAGCAAGGAAGCCTGGCCTGGAGCTCTGTACAACCACCATCCCCACCGCCAGGTCCCAGCGCCAGGGTACTCAGAAATGCCGCAGCTCCTTCCACAATTAGATTTCAATATTCCCGACGCTGGACTCTTGCCAGTGTTTCAAAGGCCTTTCAAGACCTAAGAGGCAAGGAAGAGCTTTCTCAGCAGCTTCCAGTCAATTCTGAAGAAATGCCTCTCATTTTTCTCTACCAAGAAAGCAATTTTCCAAGGGACCTAAAGCCAAGCGAGGCTTGGCGGTCTTCGGAGATTTATCGCCATCTAGAGGATACAGTGACACAGTGCAAGACAAGTGCGACCAGCGAGACGCTCTGAAAAGGGGTTTCTCCCTTTCGGGCTCTGACCCTCCCAGGGGTGTGATGCGGGGGGGGG
>NW_003852403.1:21112059-21117713 GCF_000181295.1 Otolemur garnettii
CACGCCATCCAAAAACAGAAAGGGTGCAGTTAAGACAACTCTCATTTTAAAACATAAAAATACAATTTCATTCTTTGTGTCCACTGCTCTGAAATGCTTGGTTCTTTTTAAGGGCTTTTTTTTTCTTATTATTATCTCGGAGATTTTTATCCATTAGAGATTCCCACAGGTTCTTTTCTAGAGGTGACCCGAGCACAGTGTGTCTGGTGCTGGGGGATTATATTAACCTTAGGTGATATGCTCACCATTATGTGCTGTTCTGTGGTTTGGTGGCAGACAGGCTGTGATCTGTGAGCCCTGTAAACACGGTGCAGTATACTCCTGTCCTTTTCTTCTTTCCTTAATCTGCTAAGATCCGACACCTGGCCCCACTGACTCCCTGAAACCACCCCAGGCCTCTTTTCCAGACTCCACCTCCCCAGACGCTCCCCGCCCACCTCTCTGAGGCTCCCTCATTCTCTGCCTACCTCCCGTGTTAATGCCTCCTTGGACTTCTGGCCTCAGCCTGGCTTTTGTCTCATTTTTGAACCAAAGTCCTCAAATTGTACTGGATATCAGTATCCGCCAGGGAATTTTTCAAAATAGAGGTTACACTTTGGGAACATCTGTATTTTGAAAAAGTTCCTCGGGTGATTCTGATGTGCACCGAATGTTGAAAACCAACAGGCTCTTTCTAGGAAGTTTTCCTCACTGTCCTTGGTCATTGCCTGCACGACCACACATAGGCTGATAAATCTAAGCCCTGTGCGTAACGAGTATTTCCTTGGCTGTTACACGGTCCTGACCGTGCAGCGTCTCCGCATCCAGCAGAGTTGCTACCAAGTACTCTGGAGTCCCCCAGAGGTGTCTCCCGGGTGCCCTGGACACATCCTGCAACGTTCTACACCCACCACGCGTCAGCCTCGCCTCTGCCTTCATCTCTACCTCTCCCTCGGCTGGGGGTTGCTGCATCCATTGTGCACCCTGCTGTTTCTTCTGGGCACCCCAGTTTCTTCCTTCAGCCAGGGCCGGCCAGAAACACCCAAGCTAAGAGTGTTCCCTTGAAGAGTGAGCAAAATATCTACCTATCTTCAGATGGGCTCCCTCCAAAGCAGAGGCTGCAGTGAGGACATAGTAGGTGTATTAAATGAAAAGTCATGTAGGAATCTGGAGTGGACAAATGAGAGAGTGGGATAAGGAAGGAAGAAAAGAAAATATAAGGACGTGTTATGCAGGTCACCATTGTAACAAACAGGACATGGTTCAACCAGGGCCCCCAGGAAGGGTGGCTGCGGTGCTGTCCACCTGGAGGATGGTGGCTGGGATAGTCATCCACTGGCTCCCAATGCCCACCGATTGAGTGTTGCTCCCAAGAGCCTTGGCTGTCCCACATTTCTGGACTGGAATTGCTCATGGGCCTAGAGGGTATCTACAAAATCAGAGAAGGCCTAAGACAGACCTCAGAAAAATACAAAAATCAGTCTGTGTTCACCAGAACCAAGTGCCACAGCTACATCTGAAACCTTAGGTGGGGAGTGGGGAGACGGCATGGGCCCCAAAGGCATCCGCCATACTCTCCCACCTCCTCCCAATGTTACATGCCCTGCAAGGAGCTCCAAAGCAGTGACGCTTTTGCCCTGAGGTTGTTCTCAGAGAGTCAGGATTTTCCATTTTGCTTTATAGCTTCCAATACACACTAACTCCTAAATATCCACTGGATTCAGACATAAATCCAGTGCAGCAAAAGAGAAATGAATCCCTGGTGTTCTTAGCGTGACCCACCCCTTCAAGCCAAAGCCACTTGCCCCTGGGGTACCAGGACTTATAAGACACATCTGGAACAGCAAGAGCAGCTTTACCCAGAGACATTCAGGGAAGGCTGGCAGGAGGGCTTCATTCGCTCTCACACTAGATTGTCTCCCACAGAGCTCTTCAGCCCCAGCACTTCTCCCACTGTGTCTACACGTGTCTAAACCCCTGTGTGCTGATGGCTTTGTCTCCATATGAGACCCTGATTGTATGTACCTCCAAGCCAGGTTTCTGCCCTGTGCTCCATAAATCTTCCTACCTCCTGGACGCCTCTCCTTGGATGCCTCCCAAGCAACTCAAATTCAACACAAATAAGCCAGTACTCATTATCCCCTTGCCTAATGTCTCCACAAATCCTGCTCCCCTCCCCGGATTTTCCCATTTCCATGAATGAACAGACACCTCCGTGTACCTGGTAGATTACAAGAGAAACCTGAAAATCGCCCCAGGTTCAGCCTCTCCTTTTGCCATCTATATTCAATTAATTACAAATTTTTGCCAAAAGTGAATTTGCCTGCAGCCTATTTGCCTAATGATGGGGGGTTGTCTAAAGTTCCAAATTAGTCATTATAGATTAATGGGGTTTTTTAATAACCAATATACTTCAAAATACTCTGAACCTAATTTTGTACTTTACATAATCACCTATCAGTGTTACAACTAGTATGATTACTTTGTACATTTAGGGGTATCTTTTTCTATTTTTATATACTTTTTCACACTTCAAGTATTTTTTAAAATATGCTATTTCTAGTAATAGATATTTATAAAATCTGCAGCACTTCAAAAAGAATTGTATCCAATTCATTCATTTGTACTTCTACTGCCATTTTTGTCTTTTGTTTTGCATGATGTACAGATTCTGAATGTATTAGCCCAATGGTATATCTGGCAGCCAATGGCATCGGGCAGTGAAAAATCAAGAAGTACGAGAAAAAGTTTGGAATGTCATGTCTACACAAAGACTTGCTCACAAATGCTCATAGCCGCATTCTTCATACTAGCCCCAAACTGTAAAAACCCAAATACTCATCAATTGATAAGTAGAATACAAATTAGTGATTAAAAAGGAATGAAATACGAACACACACAGCATGGATGACTCTCCAAAGCATTACAGTAAGTTAAAAAAAAAAAAAAAAAAGTCAGACCCAAAAGGCAATGCACTTAGGATTCTATTTATATGAAATCCTAGGAAACCATAGTGACAGAAAGTAGATCAATGGTTGCCTGGGGAAGCGGTTAGGGGAGGGATTGACTGCAAAATTTCATGAGAAGGAAACTGAGAAGCAGAGAGACTGTGTCACTTGTCCATTACCACATAGCTAGAAGTGGGCCGGATTCAAATTCATTTCTGTTTTCACCAGCCATGCTGTGTCTCTGATCACAGGTTCCATGACATTTATTTCATTCTAGTTCACATTTTCTTCAATCAGCTTTCTTAGATCCAGAACATTGTTTCTCAACCATCCTTTATTTCTTTGTTTCCATTATTATCCTAAGGGCTCTTAGTAGATGTTCTTCCTAATTGGCCTCCCCATGATATCACATATATGTTTATATACTGTAGCCGTTGTAAGGTTGCAAACCATTGCAATATCAAAGATTTTTGCTCCTTCACCCCTGCAAGCAATCTCTGCCCCCTTGAAGATGGTATCCCTCTATTGAGAAGTTACCCGGGAGATGCAGGACTGTGAGACATTCTGATCTCATCCTTAGCACATTCACAAATGATCCACATTTATCTCCTACTATCTTGTGGCCAAATACATCTATTTTGTGTTGATTTTTTCATCTGAGTTTCAGAATCACTGCTTCCCCAGGGTTGCATGCATTCCAAACATTCAACCTTCACATACTACCTACCCCTTCAGGTTAGAATCACAAAAACTCAAAATGAAGATAATTTGGAGTCAGAAGGGTTTGTGTCTTCCTAGGACTTTTCCCAGCTTGCCTTTTCTAGCAAAGATAGGGATCCCACCTGCCTTTGGGAAACATGCTTCCCTGAATCCACATGGTCCTGAGATCACAGTGCTTCCGATCACAGTGCACCACCTACTCCTGGTTGCAGGGTAGCTAAAGCATGTGACCTAAATTGACCAATCACAACTCTTTAAAACCAGGGTCACAGAGACTGACCCCAGGGTGGGCATTTGATAACAACTAAGCCAATCAGAATCATTATCTTGGTTTTAAAATAGGATCATTGCGAGAAAGAAATTATCTAAACTCCAAAACGTCCTGAATAAGATAAGCCCTTGTGCAAAATGTTGAAGCAGGTCTCACAGTTGCTTTCTACCTACCTACTCTGACCCCCTCTCTGGGTAGACAGTGACTATAGCCATAACCCTGAGACTGGCTTCTGCAAACACACACACACACACACTCCTATTATGAAGAGAGCAAAGAATACTGAACAAAAGAACAAACACCAAAATATAATTGGCATTATGAATTATATACTTCCAACAAAGAAGACTAGTTAAGAAGGAAATACTTAACCTAAAAGAATAAATCTCTCTCGTGGTTGCTTTTCGACGCCTGTATCACTTGGGTAAAAAAATAAATAAATATATATATAACTATATTGAAGCAGAGAATTCTTGTTGGTGCCTCCCAAATCACACCACATAAATAACTAGCTCTTAAATTTATATAGTCAGCCCGGCTTTCAGCTCCTGGAAGAGAGACACTGTCTAAATATAAAACCAATCAATTAATCTGGATTTCACAGGAGGATTTCTAGCTCCACATTCTTTATACAATTTGCTCCTTTCCATCTTATATATGTCAAGAATCACAGCTAATCATTTCACACATTCTATTTAAAGAAACTATTTACCAAGTCTTTCTATTCCTCATAGAGCAGGAACCCCTAGTGATGAACAGAATATGTTGGAGGAGACTTTAGATGCTTCATATAAACTGACTTTTAAAAACATTTATTGTTCCCGCTCTTGGCTCTGGGAGCTGAGCTGAGGTAACTTCTTTACCTGTTGAATGTTCTGGAGGATTCAGGTGTCTGCAGCAGCGTCTGTGCAGGTGCTTTGAGATCTGTAGAGAAGACACTGGGACAGTCCAGAAGCTGGGAAATGGTCTTGCTGTCTCTAAGCCAGAACTCATCACCCGTCTGGAGCAAAGCCAAGAACCCTGGAAGGTGAAGACACCCCAGATAGTAGTCAATCACCCAGCTATATCTAATCATTCTACTGAAGACCATTCAGAAGAGCTGGGTACAAATATTTTCTTCCCAGAGATAGTCCTGAGAAGATATGAAAACTATGGCCCTGAAAATTTAAACTTAACAAAAGACTGTGAAAGGGTGTATAAGTGTAAGCACCAGAAAGTATGTTCTAGTGGACTTGACAGATATCTAACAGTTCCTCATGGCAAAATCTACGAATGCAGTAAGTGTTTGAAAGTCATCAAAAAATTATCAAATCTAAATACTCATAAGATGATACATACTATAGACAAAACTTTGGGGTGTATAAAATATGGGAAAACCTTAAACTTATGCACATGCATTAGAAATCATAAGATAATTCATTTTGTGGAGAGGCAGTACAAATGTAAAGAATGTTGCCAAGCCTTTAAATGTTGTTCAAGCCTGTCTACCCACAGTGGACTTCATGCTGTAGAAGAACTCTACCAGAATGAAAATTATGGGAAATGTCTTAGCCCTAGCTCAAAATATTCTAACAATAAGAGAATTTTTAATGGAGAGAAACCCTACAAATGTGAAGAATGTGGCAAATCCTTTCCCTGGTACTCACACCTTTCTGTACATAAAAGAATTCATTCTGGAGAGAAACCCTATAAATGTCAACAATGTGAAAAAGCCTTCCGCTGCTCCTCACACCTTT